>NC_070593.1:3993046-4003046 GCF_027409825.1 Scomber japonicus
CTTCCTCCTTTCCTTCCTCCTCCCTTCCTTCCTTCTCTCTTCCGTTCCTTCCTCTCTCTTTACTCCCTTGCTTCTGTCCTCCCTCCCTTCCTCCTTCTTTCCTTTCCTCTCCTTCCTTTCCTCTGTCCTCTTTCCTTTCTCCCTCCCTCCTACCTTCCTTCTTCCTCCCTCCCTCCTTTCCTTCTTCCCTCCTTTCCTTCCTTCCTCCTTTCCTTTCTTCCTCCCTCCCTCCTTCCTTTCCTCTGTCCTTCTTTCCTTCCTTTCTCCCTCCCTCCTACCTTCCTTCTCTCTGTCCTTCTATCCTTTCTTCCTTCTTTCTTCCTTCCTTCCTTCCTCCGTCTTTCCTTTCCATTTGACCCAAACCATGATCTTTACATAGTTCTGATCAAGTAAACTAGACATTAACCACAGCTTAGTTACACCTTAAAACATCTTTACTTTCACTCCCTAAAGATCCTCATGTGTGAGGGCAGCAGTGGAAATACTAAACTAAAGAAACTGTGAAAATACATCATTGTTCATCAAGTGGATGGCAGATGAGTATTATAAAACAATAGACTTTACACAGAGCCGAATGAGTTATTGTGTTTTTGAGTTGTAAGAAATCATAAATTGTTTAGAAGCAGTAGATGTTTCTCAGTGAGCTCGCTGTGTTGAGGTTTTTCCTCTGACAGAAGGAAATAGCTGAAGACTTTATTTGGCTCGTCGTCGTCAGTCATTTAAAATGTTAATGAACTTATCAAACAGACGTTTCACAATTCACTCAATTCTGATCAACTCAGCGTCAAGTTTCAAAAAGTAGATGACGTTAAATCACTCAATCATTAAAAATGACACATTTTAGATTGAACTTTGATTTATCTTTAACTTAACCCTCCTGTTGTCCTCAAGTGAAGGAAGGAAGGGAAAGGAAGGAAGGAAGGAAGGAAGGGAGGAAGGAGGAGGGAAGGAGGGAAGGAAGGAAGGAGGGAGGAAGGAAGGTAGAAGAAGGAAGGAACGGAGGGGAATGGAAGGAAGACAAGGAAGGAAGGAAGGAAGGAACAGAGGGGGAAGGAAGGAAAGGAGGGGGGTGGAAGGATGAGAAGGAAGGAAGGAAGGAAGGAACAGAGGGGAAAGGGAGGAAGGGAAAGGAAGGAAGGGAAGGAAGGAGGGAAGGAAGGGAGGAAGAAAGAAGGAACAGAGGGGGAAGGAGGGAATGGAAGGAAGGAAGGAAGGAAGATGTTTTCACCTTCTGATTTCTGACAGCAGGACTTTAAGCTCCACACTGACATTTTTTCTGAACGAGTAGCTTCAGGGTAATATTTACTATCGAGGCATCAATCAAAGTAAACTGAGCGACATGTCTGTTCAGTTTCCAGGGTTTGGGTTTGGGTTAGTGTGACTTGCAGAAACAAAAACATAAAAGGAGGTTACAACATAAAGAAAAGTTGTTGCATAAGCCTGAATGTCTAGACATGGTTAGAGGAGCAGATATAAAGCTGTTCTCTGATCAGAAAATAGTCAGAAGCCACACAGACCTGCATGTTCACCACACTGTGCTTTCATCACCTCACACTCATCTTCATATCTATCTGAAACGAGCCTGTTGTGGCAGCAGGATATGAAAACTGTCAGCGTGAGAAATTGTGCTTATATATATATACACACACACACACACACACACACACACACACACACACACACACACTAAAACATGATTACACATTATATCTGAATAGAAACAGTAACACGCAATCCATCTCTGCTGTCTATCTTCTCTCCGCTGTCACATCAAAGGAAAGGAAGGAAGGAAGGGAAGGAAGGAGGAAGGGAAGGAAGGAAGGAAGGGAAGGAAGGAGGGAAGGAAAGAAGGAAGGAAGATGGAAAGGAGGGAGGAAGGAAGGGAGGAAAGGAAAGAAGGAAGGTAGAAGAAGGAAGGAACGGAGGGGAGGAAAGGAAGAGAAGGAAGGAAGGAAGGAAGGAAGGAAGGAAGGAAAGGAAAGAAGGAAGGTAGAAGAAGGAAGGAAAGGAGGGGAATGGAAGGAAGGGAAGGAGGAAGGGAAGGAAGGAAGGAAGGAAGGACGGAAGAAAAGGATGGAGGAAGGAAGGAAGGACGGAAGAAAAGGATGGAGGAAGGAAGGAAGGAAGGGAAGGAGGGAGGGAAGGAGGGAAGGAGGGAAGGAGGGAAGGAAGGAAGGAAGGAAAGGAATGTAGAAGAAGGAAGGAACAGAGGGGAGGAAAGGAAGGAAGAAAGGAAGGAAGAAAAGGAGGAAGGAAGGAAGGAAGGAAGGAAGGAAGGAAGGAAGGAAGGAAGAAAAGGAAGAAAAGGAGGGAGGAATGAAGGAATGAAGGAAGGAAGGAGGGAAGGAAGGGAAGGAAGGAAGGAAGGAAGGAAGGAAGGGAAGGAGGGAAGGAAGGTAGAAGAAGGAAGGAACGGAGGGGAGGAAAGGAAGGAAGGAAGGAAGGAAGAAAAGGAGGGAGGAAGGAAGGAAGGAAGGAAGGAAGGAAGAAAAGGAGGGAGGAAAGAAGGAATGAAGGAAGGAAGGGAAAGGAAGGAGGGAAGGAACGACCCTGTTGTGGCAGCAGGATATGAAAACTGTCAGCGTGAGAAATTGTGCTTATACACACACACACACACACACACACACACACACACACACACACACACACACACTAAAACATGATTACACATTATATCTGAATAGAAACAGCAACACATCTTCTCTCCCGCTGTCACATCAGAACTCTGCGAAACCCATTTCCTTCCACAAACCTTATTCTGAGGAGATAATTACACGTCCCGCCAGATAAGACAAGGCAAGGAATCAAAATAAAACGCTTTCTCTTCTTCGCTTCCCACCGTCAATCAACTCTTGAGCTAAGCGATCGGGCTGGTGGCAGAGACACAGTTGGAGGGCGGGGGGGGGGGGGGGGGGGGGGGGGGGGGGGGGTGATGACAGCGATTACGCAATGACGGGAAAAGGCAAAACCAAAATAACAGAGAGATGCTGTAACAGATATGCTGAGAGAGAAAGAGAGAGAGACGGAGAGAAGGAGGGAAAAGGAGGTTATGTGAGTAAGGAAGCGAAAGGAGGTGATAGAGATAAGGAAAGAAAGTGCTAAAAAAATAGGGGCAGGTAGATGAAAGAGGGAGAAAGCAATAATGAACTTTTACCCCTTTTCCAAAGAGCTGGAGCCAGTGCTGGTTCAGAGCTAGTGCTCAGTTGGTGCTAATCCAAGCACCTCTTATGAACCTGTTGCTTTTCCACCGGCAAGGAGCCACGTCATTACGTCACTGTGTAACGTAGCCAGCATGCGCCTTTGAAGCACTTCCATGATTCACCAGTGAGAGGCAGCAACATGGCACAAGGCGTCTAGCCTGCCGGGAACGAAGAAGAAGAAGAAGAAGAAGAAGACAGGTCTGGCAAAAAAATTATAAAAATAGTAATTTTAATCAACAAATCTTTAACCCTCTGTAAATGCCACGCTAGTCAGCTAATAAACGTTAACCCCGCTAGCCGGCTAATAAACGTTAACCTCGCTAGTCTGCTAATAAACGTTAACCATGCTAGCCGGCTAATAAACCTTAGCCCCGCTAGCCAGCTAATAAACGTTAGCCCCGCCCCCAGTCAGCTGACATGATCGGTTCTTGCTTTAGACCAGCAAAGAGTTGGTGCTTGCTCTGGATCCCGTTCTGAGGCTCGGGGCTGGAGCTTTGGCGGTGGAAAAGCAAAGAACCAGTGCTTAGTCAGGTTCTGGCTCCGAACCAGCACCAGCTCCAGCTTGGTGGAAAAGGGGTAATAAAGGTGCCATGTGGAGCTTATACACAAACATGACAAAAGTATCTCAATAAACTTTTTATGCATATTTTAAAACCTGCAATAACTCATTTTTGGCCACTTGGGGGCAGCAGTAACAACTTTTGAACACAACACTGACATATTATCACCTTTTAAGTTGATATGTTGAGCTTATTTCCACATCCAGCAGGTACAAAGCAGCATTATTATTCATTAGGAGTCGTGTTTCTGTCCACCTGCTGAATGTAAGCTAATATTCACTCTCTTTTTGCTCTGTTTTTGTTCTCCACCACAACTCCTCAGGGAAATATCTATCTCTTTAAGCTGCTAAATGCTCCACTTTGTTTACCAGTCATTTGATGCTGAGCAGGTAGAGTGAATTTTCTCTAAGTGATGACGCTATGAGAGCTCTGAGAGTGAACCAAAACAGTACAAGTTGCAGCCGGACAGCTAAACAATGAGCTGAAACTCAAACTACAAAGCTCTGTGAATCTGAGAGGAGCTGCAGAGTCACTGATAATCCTCTGTGCATTGTTATGATAAACATGGACTATAGGTGCTTTAAGATCCAACAAATGTCGATAGCATGAAACCAACAGCCAGGAAATGAATAACTTCCCCACATAAAACAACCAACCAGTCCCTTTTAATTAAGCTCAAATCACCTCAGTCTCCCAGGATGAATGTGTCTAGCTGTGTCCACCCGTGTCTTTGCAATTTTATCCATCTTAAATTAAAGGATGAGTTAAGAGAGGAGGAGATAAGAGACGGATCAACCAAGGAAAAGAAGAGGTGGAGGGAAAGAAGACAGGAGGAAGAAAAAAGGGGAGACGAAGGAAAGGTAGAGAGAAGAATAGAAGTAGTATCGGAGTAAGAGAGAGAGAGAGAGAGAGAGAGAGAGAGACACTAAATGAAGCAGGGGAGAGAGTGTGATTGAAGATAAGGAGGAGAAAGGAAGGAGGGGGCAAGAAGTGATGGATGAGAGAGAGAGAGAGAGAGAGAGAGAGAGAGAGAGAGTGAGAGAGAGAGAGAGCGAGAGAGAGAGAGAGAGCGAGGGAGGACAGTCATTGTCACCCCACCTGTCTTTGATGGCAGGATTTCCGGCGCTGGCGGTATTCTCTTTCTCCTTTATGTGGTTTACAAGCCCCCAGGATACGGGGAAGCGTCTGGATATCTTTACACACTTCCTGTAACCGCACAAAGCTGCCCGGCGTTGCTCTGCAGGTCGCCAGATAATATCAACACGCATGCTGTGTGTGTTTAACAGAGACCCAAGAAACACGAGACACGAGTGATGCTTCGTGTCAAACACCTGATGCCACTTTCAACATGTCAAAAAAAAAAATCACGCCGTTAACTCGATACTTTAAATCAAAAGCTCTTTGCTGCACCGCTACGTCTATTGTAGAGAATGTTTTTAATGTCGTTAAATCATGTTATAAAAATGACAAAATTACACATCAAGGTAGGAGAGAGGGAGGGAGGGAGGAAGGAAGGAAGGAAGGAAGGGAGGAAGGGAAGGGAAATGAAGGAAGACGGAGCGCAGGGTGAAGGAAGGAATGGAAGGAAGGAAGGAAAGGAAGGAAGGAGGGAAGGAAGGAAGGAAGAAAAGAAGGGAGGAAGGAAAGGAAAGGAAGGAGGGAAGGAAGGGAGGGAGGGAGGGAGAAAGAAGGAATGGAGGGGGAAGGGAGGGAGGAAAGGAAAGAAGGAAGGGAGAAAGGAAAGGAAGGAAGGAGGGAAGGAAGGAATGAAGGAACGGAGGGGAAAGGAAGGAAGGGAGGAGGGAGGGAGGAAAGAAGGAAGGAAGGAAGGGAGGAGGGAGGGAGGAAGGAAGGAAGGAAAGGAAGGAAGGAGGGAAGGAAGGGAGAGAGGAAGAAAGAAGGAATGGAGGGGGAAGGGAGGAAGAAAAGGAGGGAGGAAGGAAGGGAGGAAAGGAAAGAAGGAAGGGAGAAAGGAAAGGAAGGAAGGAAGGAGGGAAGGAAGGAAGGAAGAAAAGGAGGGAGGGAGGAAAGGAAAGAAGGAAGGGAGGAAGGAAGGAAGGAAGGAAGGAAGGGAGAAAGGAAAGGAAGGAGGGAAGGAAGGAAGAAGGAAGGGAGGAAGGAAGAAAAGGAAGGAGGGAAGGAAGGGAGGGAGGAAGAAAGAAGGAATGGAGGGGGAAGGAAGGAAGGAAGGAAGGAAGGAAGGAAGGAAGGAAGGAAGGAAGGAAGGAAGGAAGGAAGGAATGTTTGCTGCCTGGATTATACAGACATTATTTGATTCCAGTGCAGGAGGTTAGGGTTAGAGGTGTTGTGTTTCTGTATCTGAGTAGATGAGCATACAAAGAGCAGAAGTTTGACATCGGATATCTGAGTTTGCATCCGTGTGTGGTTTGGTTTCAGCAACAAAAACACTGTGGCTTCGGTTAAATATTGAAAAGTGCACATTTCTTGCCACCAAGTGACAGTTATCACAGCTTGAGGCTGAAGCCACTGTGGAAGTGCCTTAAAGTGCCACTTACAGCTGTTGACAGATGCTCCAGCTGACTCTCATTCAAAAAGCATAAAATCCTCTCTAGAAATACTAAGTTCATCTCTTCTTCATCTCATTCTGGTCTCAATCTCTACATTCAGACCCCTCTACTCCAGAGGTGTCAAACTCATCTTCATTCAAGGACCACATACAGACCAATTTGATCTAATGTGGGCCGGATCATTAAAAAGATGGAGGGAAAGAAGGAAGAAAGGAAGGAAATAAGAAGGGAAGGAAGGAAAGAGAGGCAAAAGGAAGGAGGGAAGAAAAGTAGGAAGGACAGAAGGACAGATGGAAGGAAGGACAGAAGGAAGAAAGGGAGGAAGGACCGATGGAAGGAAGGGAGGAAGGACAGAAGGAAGAAAGGGGGGAAGGAAGGAACAAAGAAATGATAAAAGGAAGTAGGAAGGACAGATGGAAGGAAGGACAGATGGAAGGAAGAAAGGGAGGAAGGACAGATGGGAGGAAGAACAGAAGGAAGAAAGGGAGGAAGGACAGATGGAAGGAAGGACAAAAGGAAGAAAGGGAGGAAGGACAGATGGGAGGAAGGACAGATAGGAGGAAGGACAGAAGGAAGGAAGGACAGATGGAAGGAAGAAAGGGAGGAAGGACAGATGGGAGGAAGGACAGATGGGAGGAAGAACAGAAGGAAGAAAGGAAGGAAGGACAGATGGGAGGAAGGACAGATGGGAGGAAGAACAGAAGGAAGAAAGGGAGGAAGGACAGATGGGAGGAAGGACAGATGGAAGGAAGGAAGGAAGGAAGGAAAGAAGGAAAAAAAGACAGGGAGATTGAGATTAAGAGATTGATGCCACTGATGACTCCATTGCACTTTAACATACTTTCTCATTGGCTTCAGCCTCAAGACTTGGTACTTTCCAATTGTGTCCGATGCGTAGTCTGCCTTTTCTCTCACCCAAGTATCAACATGCAAGTATCCTGAGTAATCAGTCGATACTGGCAATCAAAGTCCATGTCTCTGTGGTTGTTGGAATTTCATGAGAAATATCAAGAACTTGTCAAGAACTTGTCAAGACAAATGAATTGCTTGGAAATTACTGAATTCATCAGGTCCCAAGATGACGTTGCAGTGGTGCCAGTTTTCCCGTGAGGAGTTGTACTGATGTAATGAACATGATTGAGAAAATAGTTTCACATAATAGTTTCATAGTCTTACAGAAACCTTTACCCTGTTTTACCCCCTCTTACCACCCACAAGAGAGACTTGAAATTATTACAACAGTCTAATTTGATTAAAATGTCTTGGTTGCCAACAATTCAAGCAACCAGCAGACAGGAATGTGAGTCACTCCTCTGATACAGACGTGTACAACACCCATGTCTACTGCCAGAGAAACCTGCCTCTCCTCTCGGGCCTCTTCCACTACCGCAGGAGAACATCGTGAAGGAACGGAGGGGGAAGGAAGGAAGGAAGGAAGGAAGGAAAGAAGGAATGTTTGTTGCCTCTTCGACTACCGCAGGAGAACATCGCTTCACTCGACCTATAGAGAGATTTCTCAACTTGCTGCCGTCTGAGTTGACTGATGCGTTTTGTGAGGCTCCTGTTGTCCTCAAGTCAAGAAAGGAAGGAAGGAAGGAAGGAAGGAAGAAAAGGAGAGAGGGAGGAAAGGAAAGAAGGAAGGGAGGGAGGAACGAAAGGACCTATAAGAGAGATTTCTCAACTCGCTGCCGTCTAAGTTGACTGATGCGTTTTGTGAGGCTGAAGGGAGGAAAGGAAAGAAGGAAGGGAGGAAGGAAAGGATGGAAGGAAGGGAGGAGGGAGGGAGGGAGGAAGGAAGGAAGGAAGGAAGGAAGGAAGGAAGGAACGGAAAGGAGAAAGGAAAGGAAGGAGGGAAGGAAGGAAGAAGGAACGGAGGGGGAAGGAAGGAATGGAAGGAAGGAAGGGTGAAAAGGAGGGAGGAAGGAAGGGAGGAAAGGAAAGAAGGAAGGGAGAAAGGAAAGGAAGGAGGGAAGGGAGGAAGAAAGAAGGAACGGAGGGGGATGGAAGGAAGGAAGGAAGGAAGGAAGGACGGACGGAAGGAAGGAATGTTTGCGAGGCTCCTGTTGTCCTCAAGTCAAGACAAGGAAGGAAGGAAGGGAAAGAAGGAGGGAAGGAAGAAAGAAAAGGAGGGAGGGAGAAAAGGAAAGAAGGAAGGGAGGAAGAGATTTCTCAACTGGCTGCCGTCTAAGTTGACTGATGCGTTGTGTGAGGCTGAATAATAATAACGCTTGTTGGCTTCACAAAGGCAGCTGGTAGCTTTTGTTGCCAAAGATGACAAGCAGAATCGCCTTACTCCGCCTCGGACAATGGAGGGCAGCGTTGATATGGTATTGTGTGTCGGGGCATTGTACGCGACTGTGCTCCGCTTTTTTTTTTTTTCTTTTTTTTTTTTTTTCCAGGCCTGTGTGTGAAGAGGGTGCTTTGCCATCACACAAGATTTAATTTCTTGTGAAGACCCCGTACAACAAAAGAAGTTGAAATGCTTCCCTTTTCTGCTGGAAGTCGGAAGGATGAAGACTAACAAAGCACCGAGGATCATAGTGTTACAGACATTTCTAAAGTGCAGGGCTTTGAGAGGCTTAAAGGGAAAATCCAACTTAAAACACGAGTCACCTACACCTCCTGTGATCTATGACAAATCTTTTCATAATAATAATAATGATGGCCCTGTGATGTGAGATTTTTAAAGAATATATATGCAGACGACAGAACCAGGACTGGTGGTGCGTCTGGTGGTGTCATTCAGAGACAAATCCTGCAGCTGCTCCACCAAAAACAAACAGTGATTGTAACCAGAGTCGTCTTCAACTTCTGTATAGTACAGTCTCCAAGTCTGTAACCTCCAACTTAGGAAGGAAGGAAGGAAGGAAGGAAGGAAGGAAGGAATGTTTGTGAGGCTCCTGTTGTCCTCAAGGCAAGGAAGGAAGGAAGGGAAGGAAGGAGGGAAGGAAGGAACGGAGGGGGAAGGAAGGAAGGAAGGGAGGAGGGAAGGAAGGAAGGAAGGAAGGAAGAAAAGGAGGGAGGGAGGAAAGGAAAGAAAGAAGGGAGGAAAGAAAGGAAGGAAGGAAGGAAGGAAGGAAGGAAGGAATGTTTGTGAGGCTCCTGTTGTCCTCAAGTCAAGGAAGGAAGGAAGGGAAGGAAGGAGGGAAGGAAGGAACGGAGGGGGAAGGAAGGAAGGAAGGGAGGAGGGAAGGAAGGAAGGACGGAAGGAAGGAAAGGAAGGAAGGAAGGAAGGGAGGATGGAGGGAGGAAGGAAGAAAGGAGACAAATCCTGCAGCTGCTTCACCAAAAACAAACAGTGATTGTAACCAGAGTCGTCTTAAACTTCTGTATAGTACAGTCTGTAACCTCCAACTTATGATGTAAAGCTTTTCTTCCTTCCTCCTTTTCTTCTTTCTTCCTCCCTTCCTTCCTTCTTTCCTCCGTCCTTCTTTCCACCTTTCCTTCCTTCTTCCTCCCTCCCTCCTATCCTTCCTTTTTCCTCTCTTCCTTCCTTCTTTCCTCCATCCTTCCTTCCTTCCTTTCCTTCCTCCCTTCCTTCTTTGCTTCCCTCCTTCCTTCCTCCCTGGTTTCCTTTCCTTCCTTCCTACCTCCCTGGATTCCTTTCCTTCCTTCCTCCCTTCCTCCCTTCTTTGACTCAAGGACAACAGGAGGGTTAAAAATAGGTGGGATTTGGGATTCAGAGGGTCCTTCCTTCGTCCCTCCCTCCCTC
>NC_070593.1:4008046-4028046 GCF_027409825.1 Scomber japonicus
ATAGACAGCAACTTAAAGCAGCTTTAAGTCTGGTGAACTTCCACTGTGGTGAGCTGATCTCTCTAATTACTGTACACTCAGGGGGAGAATCTATACGGGGGCAAATCTGCGTCCAGGCTCAATCTCATAAGTGCAGGCTGGAGTGGCAGCAGGCTTAATGTCTGTTTATGCTCGTTTGCAAGAGGTTATGATTACTGGCGACAGTGGCGTCACTGAGGGAAACACAGTCAGCAGGTGCAGACGGAGAGCGGGTGACCAAAAACACAAGTCTGGGAGGTGTAACAAACATCCAAATGTCCAGCTCTATCATAAAAGTTAAGCTCTCCAGCTGCTGATAACTGTTATCGTGGATGTTGATTTCACTGCCCCGTCCAAACAAATTGCTCTGTAACTGCAGCAGGACGCACTTTGTTTTCCAACCAAGCTGCATCTCGAAGGAGAAGCAGCTTATTAGACCAGTTAATCATAGCAGAGGCACTTCAAAATTGATGGATACATCTTGAAATGACTGTTTTTGGTATTAGCAGGCTACACCTCACCTTGAAATCAGTCTTGCAGCATTTGCAGCGTGCAGCTTCGGTTAGCTTGTTTCTGACATGTGACATTTTCTTGAGGGGATTAACTGAAATTAAGCATTTTAGTAATCCTCTGTTAATCGAGAGCGTTTTGCAGCAGGAGAGAGTGAAAGCTGGCTGACAGGAGGCTGTAACGCAGCGCTGAACGCAGGCCGGGCAGGCAGGCACAGGCAGTGCCAGTCAGTAAACCCAAACTGCCCCGGGGGCCGCTCCAGCTGTGTGACACACCTCTTCTGAAGCCTTAACACCTCAATCACAGCACACAGCATGCTGCTGCTCAGGGAACTCTGCTGCCCTTTTCAACCTGTACACAGTATTAACCCTTGTGTTGTCCTCCCGGGTCAAATTGACCCCATCTCTTTTGACTGTTCTTCCTTGCTTCCTTCCTTCCTCCCTCCTTTCCTTCCTCCCTTTCTCCTTACTCCTTTCCTTCCTCCCTCCCTCTCTCCTTACTCCTTTCCTTCCTCCCTTCTCTCGTAAATTCCTTCCTCTTTTCGTCCTTACTCCTTTCCTTCCTTCCTTCATCCCTTCCTTCCTTCCTTCCTTCCTCCCTTCCTTCCTTACTCCTTTCCTTCCTTCCTTCTTTCCTCCTCCCTCCTTCCACCCTTCCTTCCTTCCTTCCTTTCTTTCTTCCTTTCTTCCTTCCTACCTTCCTTCCTCCTTACTCCTTTACTTCCCTCCTTCCTTCATCCCTCCCCCCTTACTCCTTTCCTTCCTTCTATCCTTCCTTGACCTGAGGACAACAGGAGGGTTAATCCAACTTATTTCATGACTTGTTTTTTTCTAAGTGTAACAAGAAATACCAGCACTTCCTGAATGTTTCTGAAATGTCAGGCTTGTTTTGAGGCTGAGCTCCATGTGGACACCAGCAGACGTCTGCGGACATCAAACCAAAACCAGAAGTCAATAGACTGTCGAGAAAGATCAATGTGGCCATCTTTGAAACAGAAACATATATGAACATTTGTTATTAATGTTATACCAAAGAAAATGCCATTATTAACCCTCCTGTTGTCCTCGAGTTAAGGAAGGAAAGGAGGAAGAAGGAAGGAAAGGAGGGAGGGAGAAAGGAAGGAAGGAAGAAGGAAGGAAAGGAGGGAGGGAGGAAGGAAGGAAGCAAAGAAGGAAGAAGGAAGGAAAGGAGGGAGGGAGGGAGGGAGGAAGGAAGGAAGGAAAGGAGGGAGGGAGGAAGGGAGAAGGAAGAAGGGAGGAAGGAAGGAAGCAAAGAAGGAAGAAGGAGGGAGGGAGGAAGGGAGAAGGAAGAAGGGAGGAAGGAAGGAAGCAAAGAAGGAAGAAGGAAGGAAAGGAGGGAGGAAGGAAGCAAAGAAGGAAGAAGGAAGGAAAGGAGGGAGGAAGGAAGGAAGGAAGGAAGGAAGGAAGGAAGGAAGGAAGGAAGGAAGGAAGGAAGGAAGGAAGGAAAGGAGGGAGGGAGGAAGGGAGAAGGAAGAAGGGAGGAAGGAAGGAAGGAAAGAAGGAAGAAGGAAGGAAAGGAGGGAGGGAGGGAGGAAGGAAGGAAGGAAGGAAGGGAGGAAGGAAGCAAAGAAGGAAGAAGGAAGGAAAGGAGGGAGGGAGGAAGGAAGGAAGGAAGGAAGGAAGGAAAGGAGGGAGGGAGGAAGGGAGAAGGAAGAATGGAGGAAGGAAGGAAGCAAAGAAGGAAGAAGGAAGGAAAGGAGGGAGGGAGGAAGGGAGAAGGAAGAATGGAGGAAGGAAGGAAGCAAAGAAGGAAGAAGGAAGGAAAGGAGGGAGGGAGGGAGGGAGGGAGGGAGGAACGAAGGAAGCAAAGAAGGAAGAAGGAAGGAAAGGAGGGAGGGAGGAAGGAAGGAAGGAAGGAAGGAAGGAAAGGAGGGAGGGAGGAAGGGAGAAGGAAGAATGGAGGAAGGAAGGAAGCAAAGAAGGAAGAAGGAAGGAAAGGAGGGAGGGAGGAAGGAAGGAAAGAAGGAAGGAAAGAAGGAAGGAAAGGAGGGAGGAAGGAAGGAAGGAAGGAAGGAAGGAAGGAAGGAGGAAATAAGGAAGGAAGGAAAGTAGGAGGGAGGGAGAAAAGATGGAAGGAATACTTCACTTCATAATATTTCACTGACGGTGCTCATGGGATAAAATCCAAAGCGCCCAAAAAAAAAAAAAAAAAACATAAAGTACGTGTAGAACATTTTGTCAAAGTAATAATTGGAAAAAAACTAAACACAGAAAACTAGACTAACAATACAGTAAGTATGAAAGACCTTGTCTGACAGCCAGATGTGAAACTTCTGCCAGGCAGGTTTCAACTTCTCTTTCTCCAGCTCTCCTCCTTTCTCTTTCTTCTTCTTTTTTTTTTTGTTGACTACCTTTGACTACTTTGCCGGCATAATCGAGCACGACACCTTCAAAATGCCTCCGAGGAGAAAGTGTGCTTATCCGCCATTCATCACTTAGGGGGAGAATATAAAGACAGGGATTAGAGCAGAGGTGTCAAACTCATCTTCATTCAAAGGCCACATACAGACCAATTTGATCTGATGTGGGCCAGATCATTAAAAAAATGAAGGGAAGGAAGGAAGGAAGGAAGGACAGATGGAAGAAAGGGAGGGGAGGAAGGAAGAAAGGAAGGAAATAAGAAGGGAAGGAAAGACAGGCAAAAGGAAGGAGGGAAGAAAGGTAGGAAGGAAGCAAGGAAGGAATGAATGAAGGAAGGAAGGAAGGAGGGAAGGAAGGACAGAAGGAAGGAAGGACGACATAAGGAAGGAAGGAAGGAAGGAAGGACAGAAGGAAGGAAGGACGACATAAGGAAGGAAGGAAGGAAGGAAGGACAGAAGGAAGGAAGGACAGAAGGAAGAAAGGAAGGAAGGAAGGATAGATGGAAGGAAGGAAAGAAGGACAGAAGGAAGGAAGGAAGGACAGATGGAAGGAAGGAAGGAAGGACAGAAGGAAGGAAAGAGGAAGGAAGGAAGGAAAAGAACACAGGAAGGAAAGTGGGCCGGATTGCACCCCTCGGCGGGCCGGTTCTGGCCCACGGGCCGCATGTTTGACACCCCTGGATTAGAGAAAGCAATGGGATACAGCCAAGATGAGATGAGTATTACTTTATTCCTCGCTGTGTTTTTGAGTGTCAGAACAGGTATTACACACGTCTCTCCCTTTTTAGATTAGATTAGATTATTTTTTATTTCGAATGCGTGACGAGGTCAGACAACACATTGATATAGTTCGCTAGAAGCGTAGCCCAACAGCAAGCGTACTATGAGTCAATGAAAGGAGGACTTAAGAAAGAAAGGAATGAAGGACAGATGGAAGGAAAAAAGGAAGGTAGGAAGGACAGATGGAAGGAAGGAAGGAACAAAGAAAGGAAAAAAGGAGAGTAGGGAGGAAGGACAGATGGAAGGAAGGACTTAAGAAAGAAAGGGAGGAAGTACAGATGGAAGGAAGGACAGAAGGAAGAAAGGAAAAAAGGAAGGTAGGGAGAAAGGACAGATGGAAGGAAGGAAAGAAGGAAGAAAGGGAGGAAGGACAGAAGGAAGAAAGGAAAAAAGGAAGGTAGGGAGAAAGAACAGAAGGAAGAAAGGGAGGAAGGACAGATGGAAGGAAGGACAGAAGGAAGAAAGGGAGGAAGGACAGATGCTTAAAAGCCAACTTTAAGACATTTTCAATCTGGCTTTCAATTGAATTTTTTTTTTTCATTCATCTGTCTTTTATTTTGAAATTTTTTGCCTCTTTTACTACTTCGACAATCCATCAATCTATTCCATCTTTTACGTCTGGTTTCACTTCATCTCATTTCCTCTTTAGTTGTTTTACAATTTTACTTTTTTTGTTTTCCTTTTTAATACCACAACCTCACATATCTGCTTTTACCCACTTTTTATTTTATAGTGACTTTTATTTTCTTATTCATCATCTTTTATTCTGAAGTTCTCATTGCTGATTCATGAGAAGTTATGACAGCGTTTCCTCACTTCCTGTTGTGCTATACAAATAAAGTCTAATTGATTGAAGTCTTGATTCTTCCTTACTTAGATTCTACGTCCTTCTACTTTTCTTTTCTTCCTTCCTGTATCCTTCCTTCGCTCTTTCTTCTCTTATCTTGTATCCTTCCTTCTGCCGTTTGCTTCCTGTCTTATATTTTTCTTCTCTTTTTTTTTTCAAATTTAGGCCCACGTGGAAGCTTAAAAAACTGAAGCCTAAAGCAGTTTAAGCTCTACTTCTTTATCTTTGAATAACTCTGACACATTTTACTACTATGATTTTCATTTTGAAGTGTTAAAGGAACATTATAAGTGCATGTTTTATTGTTTTATAGGATTCTTTACATGCTGTTTCCACCTCTGCTGACAGCGATAAAGACGGCCTTCCTTAACATCCCATTTCCTCCTCTATATGTTCTGTGTGTGTTTGTGTATGTGTGTGTGTGTGTGTGTGTGTGTGTGTGTGTGTGTGTGTGTGTGTGCATTTCACTGCTGAAAAAATGAAGACTTGATGTCACCAAAGCATCCGTGTAAACACCAAACATGCTAACATAATTTAATGCAGTGTAACCTAACCCCTCCCCCCTGCAGCCGTCCCCCTTCTGTAAACCTACTTGACGACCTACCGACAGTTATATAGATGAACCTCTGCACCGTCTACCAACACCAACACCAACACCGCCACCAGCCAGCAGCCACCAGCCACCAGCCACCAGCCGCCGCCGCCGTCACTGTCACCCCACTCCTCTAACACATGCATGCAACTCACATTCCTCTGGATGCTTTAGATCTGCAGCGGGGTCAGCTCACATGTCTGGGCATGTCCTGTGGTGACTGCAGCATGGTCCATCGGGTTCAGAGCTGCTGTTGCTATGATACTCTGCCACTGGGGTTTTTTTCCCCTCATGTGACACAGAGCGGATATTTTATTATTAAATGAAAAGTTACTCATTCATTTAAACTGTAGTATTTTTGTCTCCAGCCTCAAAGACAAGTGTTTTTTTTTTGCAGTTTTTTCCCCTTTTTTCAATTTAATAGCTGAATATGAAGTAAAAGCTGCAAACATTTGAGTTTTTAATCTAGTCAAGTCAAGTCAAAGTCTTTATTGTCGAAATGAAATTAAAAAGTGCTGCTCTGTTAGGTGCCACAATAGCGGATTCACATCACACTCAATCACAGATCAGATAAATAAATAAATAAATAAAATAAAATAAATCAATAAAACCAAGAATATTGCACGTGAAGAGTCAAAAAACATTTGAGTTTTTAATCTAGATACACATGTGAACCATAAACTGGACATAAATACAGATATAATAAGGTGTGATGTCATGATTTGAAGCCCAGAGTTTGCAGTTTGTGGTCGGCGCCATCTTTCCCCATTTTGAAACCAGACCTTCCAATAAGGAGCGTGAGGTGTTGCCTTTCACAGGAACCCCCCCCCCGCTACCCCGAACCCAAACTAATGCTAGCTTACCAGGAATACTGAGTGGTGTAACATTAGCTACCTCAGCTTAATTGTGCTAACAGGGAAGATATAGTATTAAAGTAAGAGCTCTCTCTCTCTCTCTCTCTCTCTCTCTCTCAGAGGTCTTTGACAGGCTTGTTTTAAAAAAAGCACGGTCAATCTTGTCCAGCTCTGATCACCCACTTTTGGAGGAATCAGGCGGGGAGTTCTGGTCCTCTGAAATGAGGCCAACGCGGAAGTAACTTAGAGCTGCATTCTATCAAAAGGCCACCAGGGGGCGACCGTCTCTATACAAGTCAATGGAGAATTCACCAACTTCTCACTTGATTTCTAACCTCAGTAAACGTTTTCAAAATGTGTTTATGGTCTCAATCGCTAGTTTAAAGCCTTCTTCAATGCAGTATGATGTTCATTTGGGACATTTTGGCCTCCCTGATTTTATATTTGACGATAAAGCAGGGTATGCATTAGGGAGTGGCTACGTCCAGATTGACAGGTTGATTGACCAATGTCCTCGAGATCCAGCCCTCGCAACCTCCCCGCTCCGCCGTTGGCTCCGCCCATACTTCCGCCCATGACTCTTCCTCATGCCCATACAAGTAGAATCCGTGTTTTTATTTTTCCCAGCATGCACCTGAAATTTTCAAGATGGCGCTGCCTAGATTAGAAACTATTGCCTTCCGAGCAGCAGTCCACAAACCAATGGGTGACGTCACGGATGTTACGTCCATTTCTTTTATACAGTCTATGGGAGATTTAGGCCTCGAGCATGAACAAATAGGTACAAATTTGTCCTTTGTCCCACGTGCAATCAATGCAGTTAACTTGTACAACCCCTAAACAACATTTCTATTTTTATTCAGATTGTGATTGTTCTTATCAAGTTTGGTTGTGCTGTATGCTGAGATGATGTTTGTTATGTCACTGTTTATTTATCTATTTATGGTTGTTGTGCTCTGCATATATAATGCCTGCAATAAAGGCAACCCCCCCCCCCAAAAAAAAAAAAAAATCTTAATGACCCAGCAGCCCTCTCTCCTCTCATTCCTTTTTGACCTCATGCATCACCGCCTCTCTTGGTTTGCCCTCTTCATCATCTCCAAACTCATCAGTTCATCCAAACCCACAACCTGCCCCCCACAACCCCCTCCTGCTAAAGACTTCCTGTCCTACTCCTCTACCTCACCACCAAGGTCTTCAAAACTGCCAATCCTCAAAAATCCTCGTCTCCATCCATCCTGCCTCAACTCCTAATCAGCCAATCTCCAATCTTCCTCTCAAAATCTCTGCAACTCCACATTATCATCACCATCATCATCATCATCATCATCATCATCATCATTATTTTTATTTCTAGAGAGAAGTTGAAGCCTTTTGGGGCATCCAGCGGCCGTCAGTGGCATTTTAAAGTGCTTCCACATTGGCTTCAACCTCAAGCTGCGGTAGCTGCAGCGTCGTCTTCCTTATTTATTTACTTTCTCTCTTCTCTTCCTTCCTTTATTTTATATTATAGCTTAAAAAAAATGTAAATAGGAGGTAAAGTATCAAGAGGTCAAAAACGAAGAGTAGTACAGAATTTGAGTGGAAAACCACAGAAAGTAAAGAAATCATGAATGAGACAAAATACAGAAAAGACTAGAGAGCAACAGATATGATTAACCCTCCTGTTGTCCTCAAGTCAAGGAAGGAAGGAAGAAAGGAAAGAAAGAGAAGGAGGGAGGAAAAAAGGAGGGAGGAAAGAGAGAGAGAAGAAGGGAGTAAAGAAAGAGAAGGACAGAGGAAAGAAGTAAGGAAGGAAGGTAGGAGGGAGGAAAGAAAGAATAAGGGAGGAAGGGAGGAAGGACAGAGGAAAGAAGGAGAAGGAGGGAGGAAAGAAGGAAGGGAGTAAAGAGAGACAGAAGAAGGGAGGAAGGAAGGAAGGAAGGACAGAGGAAAGAAGGAAGGAAGGAAGGTAGGAGGGAGGGAGGGAGGGAGGAAAGAAGGAAGGGAGGAAAGAGAGAGAGAAGAAGGAAGGAGAAGAAGGAAGGAAGGAAGGAAGGAAGGGAGGGAGGGAGGGTTGTTTGCTCATGCTCTCAAACGGCCGTCTGTTGGTAGCTTTTGTTTTATGAGGTTGTAAAGAAAAAGAAGTGAAACCAAACTGCTGTTGATTCATTTCGGAGCCTCCTGAGTCGAGACGCAGGGTTAGGGTTAGATCAGAACAGAGAGGGGAGAGAGAGAGAGAGAGAGAGAGAGAGAGAGAGAGAGAGAGAGAGAGAGAGAGAGATCAGGAAAGAGACAGGAGATAAAACGGCCTGTTAATAGACAGAAGCTGAACTGAGCGGCTGCATTAAGGACCAGTAGAAAATAAATAAGGAGTTTCTGTCCTTCCTTCCTTCCTTCTGCCCTTCCTTCATTTGTTCCTTCCTTCCTTCTGTCCTTCCTTCCTTCCTTCCTTCCTAACTAACAAACTAACTAACTAACTAGAGATCTAAGATCAGCTGTTAGGGAAAGTGTTCCCTTCACCTGTCCCTCCTTCCTTCCTTCCTTCTTTCTGCCCTTCCTTCCTTCCTTCATTTGTTCCTTCCTTCCTTCTGTCCTTCCTTCCTTCCTTCCTTACTAACTAACTAACTAGAGGTCTAAGATCAGTGTTCCCTTCACCTGTCCCTCCCTCCTTCCTTCCTTCCTTCCTTCGTTCCTTCCTTCCTTCTATCTGTCCTTCCTAAGATCTAAAATCAGCTGTTAGGGTATCTTAATTCTTTCTTAATTCTATCTTTAAATCTTTAAAGGTCTGACTTCAGATTACATTTATTTTATAATTAAATTACTTAATGCTGTACAAAAGTATACAGAGATTAATTCAGTGTATTCTAATCATCATTTATAGCAACACACATGCACATACACACTCAGGAAACATGAACACACACACACACACAGGTGAGGACACACACACACACACACACACACACACACACACACACACACACACACACCAGGGATGCACAGACGTAATAAACGTATGCGCGGCCACACATGAGCGCTGACGTGAATTAATGCTCACACACACGCTGGCAGTGTGAAGTTCTAGCTACAGCAGGCTCCTCTGATCCTTTATGTGTTTCCTCTATTTTTAGCCACCTCATTAAACTGGTGCTAATGATTCTTAGCCGTGTAAATGGTCTGATAAGCTAATTATTAGAGGAGGAGAAAAAAAAAAAGAAAAAGACCCTATTTCCATCCCTCCGTCTACATGAAGGCCTCTCTCTGCGTCGCTGCTCCTCTGTCCTTCTTTCCTATCGTCCTCCCTTCCCTCTTTCCTTTCTCCCTCCCTCCTTTCCTTCCTTATTCCTCCTTTCCTTCTTTCCTCCCTCCCTCCTTCTGTCTTTCTTTCCTCTGTCCTTCTTTCCTATCTTCCTCCTTTCCCCCTTTCCTTTCTTCCTCCTTCCTTCTTTCCTCCCTCCCTTCCTTCTTCCTTCCTTCTGTCCTTACTTCCTTCCTTCTTCCTTCCTTCCTTCTGTCCTTCCTTCCGTCCTTCCTTCCTGTCCTTCCTTCCTTCTGTCCTTCCTTCCATCCTTCCTTCCTTCTGTCCTTCCTTCCATCCTTCCTTCTGTCCTTCCGTCCTTCCTTCCTGTCCTTCCTTCTGTCCTTTTTTCCATCCTTCCTTCTGTCCTTCCTTCCTGTCCTTCCTTCCTTCCTTCCTTCTGTCCTTCCTTCCGTCCTTCCTTCCTTCCTTCCATCCCGTCTACATGAAGGCCTCTCTCTGCGTCGCTGCTCCGTTATGAAGCACGTGTGATTAATAGCGTGCGGTTTTGGCGTCCGCTTCGTGTTTTTATTGTAATCTTTCCTCTGTCCTTCTTTCCTATCTTCCTCCTTTCCCCCTTTCCTTTCTTCCTCATTCCTTCTTTCTTGCCTCCTTTCCTTCCTTATTCCTTCCTTCCTTCTGTCCTTCCTTCTTTCCTCCCTCCCTTACTTCTTCTGTCCTTCCTTCCTTCCTTCCTACCTTCTTCCTTCCTTCCTTCTTTCCTTCCTTCTTTCTGTCCTTCCTTCCTTCCTTCCTTCCTTCTGTCCTTCCTTCCTTCCTTCCTTCCTTCTGTCCTTCCTTCCTTCCTTCCTTCTGTCCTTCCTTCCTTCTTTCTGTCCTTCCTTCCGTCCTTCCTTCTGTCCTTCCTTCTGTCCTTCCTTCTGTCCTTCCTTCCGTCCTTCCTTTCTTCCTTCCTTCCTTCCTTCTGTCCTTCCTTCCTTCCTTCCTTCCTTCCTTCCTTCTGTCCTTTCTTCCATCCTTCCTTCTGTCCTTCCTTCCTGTCCTTCCTTCCTTCCTTCTGTCCTTCCTTTCTTCCTTCCTTCCTTCTGTCCTTCCTTCCTTCTGTCCTTCCTTCCTTCCTTCCTTCCTTCTGTCCTTTCTTCCATCCTTCCTTCTGTCCTTCCTTCCTGTCCTTCCTTCCTCCTGTCCTTCCTTCTGTCCTTCCTTCCTTCCTCCTGTCCTTCCTTCCTTCCTTCTGTCCTTCCTTCTTTCCATCCCGTCTACTGTAGACGGTCTACATGAAGGCCTCTCTCTGCGTCGCTGCTCCGTTATGAAGCACGTGTGATTAATAGCGTGCGGTTTTGGCGTCCGCTTCGTGTTTTTATTATTATTGGAGAGAAATTCACTTCATGCACCCAAAAAAAAAAAAAAAAAAAAAAAAGAAAGCGGAAACATTTACACAGTGATGAATCAATCACTGATATCAGCTGACAGTGACGGGAGGATTAACTTTAAATATTCATGATGACTGATGCTCTCCTCCTTTATCATTAACCTTCCTGTCATCCTCCCGTCTGTTTTGACTGTTGCTTCTTTCCCTTCCTTCCTTCCTTCCTTATTCTCTCTCTTTCCTCCCTTCCTTCTTTCCTCCCTCCCTCCCTCCCTCCTACCTTCCTTCCTTCTTTCCTGTCTTTCCTTCCTTCCTTCCTTCCTTATTCTCTCTTTCCTCCCTTCCTTCTTTCCTCCCTCCCTCCCTCCTACCTTCCTTCTTTCCCGTCTTTCCTTCCTTCCTTCCACCCTTCTTCTGTCTCTCTTTACTCCCTTCCTTCTTTCCTCCCTCTCTCCTACCTTCCTTCCTTCTTTCCTCCCTCCTTCTCTTTCTTTCCTCCTTTCTTCTTTCCTCTGTCCTTCCTTCCTCCCTCCCGCCTTCTCTTTCTTGCCTCCCTTCCTCCCTCCTTTCCTTCCTTCTTCCTCCCTCCTTTCCTTCCTTCTTCCTCCCTCCTTTCCTTCCTTCTTCCTCATTCCTTTCCTTTCTCCTTTCCTTCCTTCCTTCCTTTCTCCCTTCCATCCTTCCTCCTTCCTTCCTCCCTTCCTTCCCCCTTCCCTTCCTTCCTTCCTTCCTTCCTTGACTCAAGGACAACAGGAGGGTTAACAGCAACTACAAAAAGCTTTCAAGGACCAGCTGCATGTTTAATCCTTATCTTTTTTTTTTTTAGCTATATTACCAAAAGTTATGCATTAACATTTTTTTCTAATTTATACACATACAAATAAATAAATCCACTCTTTTAATGATTAATGGAAGAGAAAAAGCAAAAAAACCAACTCAAACATTTTGCGGATTTTTCTCATTTTTTCTGTTTTTGTGAAATATCGCCTGTTTTTTGGCCCTCGAGACGTTATTTAATAGAAACCATGTGAGAAGTTTAGAGGTTAAATATCTTGTTTGGTGGCAGAGCTAACACAGACATCTGAAGCATCCATGCTGACACATCACTGTACGAGGTCAGCAGGACCTCACAAACTGCAAAACGAGACGTTGAGACATTGGATACCAGGATTTATTTGCTAATATCATTTCATCAGTGGAGAGGAGCGTTTACAGTCCGTGTCTGGCCGCTGCTGCTTCTCTCGCCTCCACTGAAGTGACGTGAGCAACTGTTTGGGCTGCGGGGGTCAAGTAGGGTGTGTGTGGTTGTGTGTGTGTGTGTGTGTGTGTGTGTGTGTGGGCATGGTGGGTAGAGTAGGTTACAGTCTGGGGCAGCTGGAGCAACACACACACACACACACACACACACACACACACACACACACACACACACACACACACAAAAACACCAAGCACTCACAGTCATACAGTATACAAACACATGCAAGAAATGTATGGAGGTTTGATAATGCCAAAACTAATAACTGAGCCAAAAAACCCCCAATTTAAATTTTAAAAGCATGTAGAAATCTTCCTCTATCTCCATCTCTTTTGGCACATTTTCAAAATAAAGGAACTACTTGTTTAGCTAACATGCACCCATACATATGCAAGAAATGAATGGAGGTTTAATAATACCAAAACTAATAAAATACTAATTTAAACTTTAATTAACATGCAATTAAATGTTAAAAGCATGCAGAAATCTTCCTCTATTTCTATGCTTTTGGCAGATTTTCAAAATAAAAGAACTATTTTTTAGCTTAAATTAGTTTTTTTGGCTCAGTCATTAGTTTTGGCATTATTAAACCTCCATACATTTCTTGCAAAAATTAATAATTGAATCCTTCTGTCGTCCTCCCGGGTCAAATTGACTCCATCTCTTTTCACTGTTCCTTCTTTCCTTCCTTCTTCCCTCTTTCTTTAATTTTTCCTTCGTTCTTCTCCTCCTTCCATACTTCTTTCCTCATTTCCTTCCTCCTCTCCTTACTTTCTTCCTCTTTTCCTCCCTCCTTCCCTCCTTACTCCTTTCCTTCCTCATTCCTTCCTTCTTTCCTCCCTTCCTTCCTTCTTTCCTTCTCTCCTTCCTTCCTTCCTCTTTTCCACCATCTCTCCTTACTCCTTTCCTGCCTTCCTTCCTTCCTTCCTTCCTTCCCTCTTTCCTTCTTTCCTCCCTTCCTTCCTCCTATCCTTCCTTGACCTGAGGACAACAGGAGGGTTAAAACTTTAATTAACATGCAATTAAATGTTAAAAGCATGCAGAAATCTTCCTCTACTTCTATGCTTTTGGCAGACTTTCAAAATAAAGGAACTACTTCTTTAGCTAACATGCTGCAACAGGACACACCCAAATTGGACTCATATTGGGTTTCTTTTTTAATATATGAGTCAAAAGAAAAAGCTGATTGAGCACACAGCAGAATCAGCTTCTCCTTGTTGGCACATCCTGACACGGTGATGTTGCACTTTCTGATTTAATCCAAAGGAATTTGCTCGAAAGGACTCAAACTGCTCCGAGCAGAAGATGTAACTCCTCTTTCCTCACTTAGAATAAAAGCCAAAAAAAAAAAAAAAAAAACCTCTCCTACACTTAACACATCTGTCTCTGCATGCTTGCCAATCTTGACTTGCACATTTTTTCGTCTTGCAACAGATTTTTATTAAATCCATCTATTTTAGCTTCATTTTATTTCCAGTATAACACTTTTAATCATATTTAACTGTGCTTTTATTTTGTAATGTGTTGCTTTTATATCCTGTCTTGATGTACAGTGAGAGTCCTGCATTAGAATAAAAAGACAGAAGTATTCAATATGCAGATTATATAACACATGAAGTCAATCTGACATACTTTTTAAACTTTTAACCCTCCTGTTGTCCACGAGTCAAGGAAGGAAGGAAGGAAGGGAAGATGGAAGGAAGGAAGGAAGGAAGGAAGGAAGGTAGGGAGGAAAGAAGGAAGGAAGGAAGGAAGGATGGAAGGGAGGAAGAAGGAAGGAAAGGAGGAAGGAAGGATGGAAGGGAGGAAGTCAAGCTGGAAGGAAGGAAGGAAGGGAGGAAGGAAGGAAAGTTGGAAGGAAGGAAGGTAGGGAGGAAAGAAGGAAGGAAGGAAGGAAGGAAGGACAGAAGAAAAAAGGAAGGAAGGAAGGAAGGACAGAGGAAAAAAGGAAAAGAACACAGGAAGGAAAGTGGGCCGGCTTGCACCCCTCAACGGGCCGGTTCTGGCCCACGGGCCGCATGTTTGACACCCCTGGTGTAGAGTTTGACACCAAAAGTTAAAGTCGTGTATCCATGACGATTATCTGTGACATCACAACTCCTTTGGAGCCAACTGTGGTCCAGTGTGCAGCTTACACAAGTGTGATGTGGAAACTTGAAGCCTTTCAGGGAACACAAAAAACTCTGAGAATGAATTTTTCAGTGAATTAGGAGAAAAACTTTTGAAATTAAAACTATTTGCACACACAGATTCTGAAACTCTTACTAGTGAAAGAAGAGAGGAGCTGTCATTTTAAAGTCAAAGCACCTTTAAAACTGCACATCCTTTCTACTCAGATTATTTGCAAATGGAAATAATATAATAATAAAATAATAATAATAAAAACAGGTGAATGGAAACAACCCTTGTTACTGGATTGAAAAAATGCATATAAAGATAAACACACATTTTCTTCTGTAATGATCTCTTAAATGTGATGAAGTCAAAGCACCTTTAAAACTGCACTTAATAAACTTAAGTAAACGCTCTTATGTGCTTTCCCGGCACGTTTTGTCATTAATGAACTTCCATAAAACACTCACATGCAGCAGCACATACGCTGGGAGCACACTGTGAGTGTTTTGGGTGGGGGGTTCGGTAAGATTACTCCTGCCAGCCTTCTCTTGCCTTTATCCCCCCCTTTCCAAGTTTGTAGCTGTTACCAAAACTCAAGCTGAGGTAGCAACTGCAGCCATAAGTCAGACTGACAGCAGCTCCTCTGTTCCTCCTCCGACTGCTTCGGCTTCGGCCCTCAATCCAACCGAGAAAAACAACAAAAAAACACTGAAATCACACGTGAACACACATGTGCTCAGAGCAAAGGAACCCCAGCCCCCCCCCCACACACACACACACACACCCACCCCGCCAAAATAAAACAACTATTCAACATGTCTAACAAACAAATGTGGACATTTTGACTCTGGCTTGGCCACAGAGTCGCTAGAAACCAGGAACCCAAACAACATACTGAAGAAAGAAGAAAACACTGCTGATTTAAACTGCAGAAACAAATCCAGTGTGATTACAATCAAGAGAATAAATTGCTTGGAAATGGTCGTTTTAATTATCATGACTGAGAAAAAGAAATCCCTTAACAGACTTTTTTTTAATATAAATATATTTATTGTTAGGTATTTATCAAGTTTCAACCAGGTGGGGAGTCCCGGTCCTCTGAAATGAGGCCAACGTGGAAGTAACTTAGAACTGCATTCTATCAAAAGGCCACCAGGGGGCGACCGTCTCTATACAAGTCAATGGAGAATTCACCAACTTCTCACTTGATTTCTAACCTCAGTAAACGTTTTCAAAATGTGTTTATGGTCTCAATCGCTAGTTTAAAGCCTTCTTCAATGCAGTATGATGTTCATTTGGGACATTTTGGCCTCCCTGATTTTATATGTGACGATAAAGCAGGGTATGCATTAGGGCGTGGCTACGTCCTGATTGACAGGTTGATTGACCAATGTCCTCGAGATCCAGCCCTCGCAACCATAGCAACCTCCCCGCTCCGCCCATGGCCCCGCCTCATGCCCATATTAGTAGAATCCGTGTTTTTATTTTTCCCAGCATGCACCTGAAATTTTCAAGATGGCGCTGCCTAGATTCGAAATTATTAGCTTCAGAGCAGCAGTCCACAAACCAATGGGTGACATCACGGATGTTACATCCATTTCTTTTATACAGTCTATGGGAGGTTTCTACCAATTTAAATGATAAAAGTGATGATTTTTTGTATTTTTCTTCTCTCATGTTTGGATCCACGAGCTAATATACTGTGTGTGTATCCAAACCCTTAAAATCTCATTCCTCTGTTGTTATTGTCCAAAAACTATTAAAACCACATCAGTGAGTCACACCCCTGCTCTGGCTGACACGATCCTTCATTATGAAGAGTTTGGTCACGTTAGCCGTTTAAAAACTAATAACAGTGACACATCTTCAGTCTCCAGAGAGTAGTTAAGTGTGAGGCGGACGCTACTGAGCATGTGCAGGAACACGGATCTGCTTACAGTGAAACATCCTCTTAACCTTTGTCTCGTCCTCACGGGTCAAATTGACCCCGTCTGTTTTAACTGTTCCTTCTTTCCTCCCTCCCTTCCTTCCTTCTGTCCTTCCTCCCTACCTCCCCTTCCTTCCTTTCCTTCCTTCCTTCCTCCCTACCTTCTTTCCTCCGTCCTTCCTTCCTTTCCTTCCCTCCCTTCCTTCCTTCCTTCCTTCCTTTCCTTTCCTCCCTTCCTTAATTCGTCCTTCCTTCCTTTTTTCCTTTCCTCCCTCCTACCTGCCTTCCTTCTTTGCTTCCTTCCTCTCTTCCTTTCTCCCTCCCTCCCTCCCTCCTTCCTTCTTTCCTTTCCTTTCCTCCCTCCTACCTTCCTTCCTTCCTTCTTTCCTCGGTCTACCTTCCCTCCTTCCTTCCTTCCTCCCTTCCATCGTTCCTTCTTTGACTCGAGGACAACAGGAGGATTCATTTTGTACTTTATTTTTAAATTTCCATCTTCAAACCTCAAAATTTTAATCTTTCATTTGCACTCTATGTCCTTTTAATGATTTTAAAGCAAAGCATTATTTTATGCTGCAACCTTATAATTTAATGCTCTATTCTAGCATTTTAATTCTCACTCTTTCTATTTTTCTGTGCTTCGTTTTTATTCTATTTTTTAATTTTTTACTTTGTTTCTAAAACTCACTTTACTTAAATAAGCTTTATCTTGTTTGTCTGATCCATGTAAAAACAACATTTTGATGTTTTATGGAGGTCATTAGCTATTAATTATTCTTTAGACACTCCAGGAAGTTAGTTTTCCCAGCCAAGAAATATCTATTATATATATATATTTAGTTAAATTCATCATATCCACTTGACCGGTGTGCAGCTTTAATTATTATTGCAGCCGTAATGACCCAATTTCCCACTTTTGTCTTTTAGTAGATGTGTGAGGGTTGTTTAGTTTTTTTATAATATGCTCAGCAGTAAGGAAACACCAGTGTATTTCCTGGTGGAAGAAAAGGTGCTGTTATGTGTAAGTGGTGGTGATTATTTAGCAGTGCTTGAGTGCTGGTGTGGGTGAGCTGTTAGCTGGGAGAGGCCAGGATGGGAAGTCTGGGAAAGTCTTAATGACAGACTAGTGGCGAGACGAGACACAGAGCCATAACCATGAATCACATGGTAATTAATGACCAGGTTCCCATGGTCGGGGCTTGTTTGATGGTAAAACAAAAGCTATCTGGACCACGCAAGCATTATTTACACACACATTAGACAGATTAAGAAAGGTGGAGGAGGCGGGGAGAGGAGGGGGGTGGAAGAGGGGGGCGGCAAGGTTAAAGAGAGCAGTGTACGTGGTGTTTGCGATAAGAGGAGGGTAGTAACATGACCAGCAGGTAAAGTGGAGCCGAGATGGACTGCAGCTAATGAGGGAGTGCGGGACCAGCTGGCTGCCTGGCTGCAAGAGTGAAGGGGAGGGCCAAAGGTCCTGCTAATGATAGCCCCGGCCCCTATGAAACTACACCAGGGGTCAAACAGAGGGGGCAATAAAGCCGAGAGCCTGTCTGCATGAAGACGTTAAGTGTGGAGAAAATCCTTTGCGGTCACTGTGAACTTCCACTAAACGCTTGCTCATTGCTCACCTTCACAGCACTGAGTCACCCCGTCAGTTTCTCACAGGAAAGAAAGGAGTGAAACAGGTGATAAATAAAATAATGGTGAGAGCAGACAGATGGAAGGCTTATGGGAATCTAAAAAACATGATCATAAATGTCAGATGACATCACTTTAAGACCGCCACGGTGCTTTACGAGATTATAACGCCTGTTATGATGCTTAAACGTATTTACTTACGATTTAATAAAGACAAGCGGTGGAAAGTAACTCAAGAACTTTATTATAACTTCATTTATCACATTTATTTGACAGCTATCGGTACAAATGACTTTATAGATTCATATTTTATTGGAAAACATATAATCGGATACGAGAATATGATTCAATATTCATTAATAAAGCTACTCAACAGTATATAAAGAAGTTAATTTGGCTCCACCTTGAATACCTGCAGCATTAAAGTGTTGCATGAGTAATAAGTATGTTTTTATTATGCAAGACTTTTACTTGTAATTTGGCTATTTGATATTGTATTGCTACTTCTAAACTATAATAATAATAACTTTATTTATAACTCTTCAAAATCCAAGTTAAATTTTAAAATAGAGCAAATAAAAAGAATCCGATGAGTAAAAACTAGTTTAAAAGTAGGGGGGGAAAAAGCAAGAATATAGACAAATGATATTTAAAGGAAGTGAAAAACAATTCAAGGAAAATTCAAATCAGGAAATGCTCTCCTATAATAGTACGTTTTAAGAAAGGGACTTAAAAGAGATTACTGATTCAGCCGGAGTCTGGAGGAGTAATCCCGTGTTTTCTTTGCATGTTTAAAATCTTCAAATGAAACAATTTATCATGTTTGCAGAGTGAATATGTTTGTAATTATTTTTCTCCTTAAGTTTTGGTCTATATGCCTGGCCAAAAAAAAAAAGGTCACACACTCTAATATTAAACTAACTACAGTACACTGAAATAAAAAAGCAAACTGAAAAACTAAATAGAAATAAAAACTAATTAAAATTTCAGAACTATAATAATAACCCTGGAGGGAAGGAGGAAACAAGGAAGGAGGGAGGGAGGTAGAAAGGAAAAGAGGAAGGGAGGAAGGAAGGAAAGGACAGAGGAAAGAAGGGAGGGAGGAAGGAAAGGAAGGAGGGAAGGAGTAAGGGAGGACAGAAGGAAGGAAGAAGGAAGGTAAGGAGGGAGGAAGGGAGGAAGAAGGAAGGAAAGGAGGGAAGGAGGAAACAAGGAAGGAGGGAGGGAGGTAGAAAGGAAAAGAGGAAGGGAGGAAGGAAGGAAAGGACAGAGGAAAGAAGGGAGGGAGGAAGGAAAGGAAGGAAGGAGGGAGGGAGTAAGGGAGGACAGAAGGAAGGAAGAAGGAAGGTAAGGAGGGATGAAGGGAGGAAGAAGGAAGGAAAGGAGGGAAGGAGGAAACAAGGAAGGAGGGAGGGAGGTAGAAAGGAAAAGAGGAAGGGAGGAAGGAAGGAAAGGACAGAGGAAAGAAGGGAGGGAGGAAGGAAAGGAAGGAAGGAAGGGAGGACAGAAGGAAGGAAGAAGGAAGGTAAGGAGGGAGGAAGGAAGGAAGGAAAGGAGGGAAGGAGGAGTAAATTTGGTGAAATCACATGGTACCAAATCAACAGTAGAACTCAGAGCTCATGTTTACTACAGACATGCACGGACTTATTCCAAGATGACAATACCAGGATTCATCAGGCTTACATTGTGAAAGAGTGATTCAGGAAGTGTGAGACTTTATTTTCACACATGGCTTGCCACAGAGTCCAGACCTTCACCCCATTGAGAGTCTTTCATCATCATCATCATCATCATCATCATCATCATCATCATCATCAATACAAGATCTTGGTGCAAAATTAATGCCTTCCTCCTTTCTTCCCTCTTTCCTTCCTCCCTTCCTTCCTACCTTCCTCTGTCTTTTCCTTCCTTCCTCCCTTCCTCTTTTCCTTTCTCCCTCTCTCCCTCCTTCCCTCCTTTCCTTCCTTCTTCCTCCCTTCCTTCCTTCCTTCCTTCCTCTGTCCTTTCCTTCCTTACTCCCTTCCTCTTTTCCTTTCTACCTCCCTCCCTCCTTCCTTGTTTCCTCCTTCCCTCCTTTCCTTCCTTCTTCCTCCCTTCCTTTCTTCCTTCCTCTGTCCTTTCCTTCCTTCCTCCCTCCCTCTTTTCCTTTCTCCCTCCCTCCCTCCTTCCTTGTTTCCTCCTTCCCTCCTTTCCTTCCTTCCTTCCTTCCTCCCTCCTTACCTTCCTTCTGTCCTCCCTTACTCCCTCCCTCCTTCCTTCCTTTCCTTCCTCCCTTCCTTCTTTCCTCTGTCCTTTCCTTCCTTCCTCCCTTCCTCTTTTCCTTTCTACCTCCCTCCCTCCTTCCTTGTTTCCTCCTTCCCTCCTTTCCTTCCTTCTTCCTCCCTCCTTACCTTCCTTCTTCCTTCCTTCCTCCTTACCTTCCTTCTTCCTTCCTCCTTCCCTCCTTCCCTTCCTTCTTCCTCCCTCCTTACCTT
>NC_070593.1:4033046-4090546 GCF_027409825.1 Scomber japonicus
CAGAGATGGTTACCATGACGCCACTACTATGAAGAGTGTGTTTGTGCCTCTGTTGTTGCACGTCGTTGTGTTTCCACCTGTGTACGTGATCGTGCTCAGGTTTTTTTTTAAATCGCGTGCATGCATATATGTGTTTTTGGTGCATTGTGTTTGTTATTTGGCTCTGCACCGTCTGCAGCCAAACAAGCTTGAATGGCTCCCTTCATGCGATCAAGGAACAAACATACACAAACAGCTGGTCCCACATGTCCTAATAAGAGAGTAGCTGACTGGCAGAACATCCTTTCCACCCTGCTGCAGATTAGATTACACTCCTTCAAGGCTCCTGACTTTGCCTGGCATGGCCTCGTCGCCTGATTAGTCCGTCTACTACAGCAACTGCTTCTGCAAACTTTCTGAATGGTTAAAGAGATAAAAATGGGCCCTCATTCATATTAGTGGGGTGGATGGAAGATTAGATACATCAAGATAATGTCTTACAATTCAAGATCATTACAAGAAATTCACACACAAAGTTAAATCAACACCTTTCTAAAAACTGTTTCAACATGAAGGTAGGGCTGTTGTTTTACAGCTTGTCAACATAGGAGGCGCTTCTTCCTGGTCCTGTCTCACGCATGTCAGATAAAGAAGATCATTTTAGATTTTAATCAATGCAGATGTCTCAATCAAGCAGAAGCTAACACATCTTGAGGCTAGCTTGACTCGCTTGATGCTCCAAATTCATAAAGGTTCAATAATCATTCATTTTTCTAGTTTTCAATTGTTAAATTCAGGCCCATTAATAAGTTTGCTGGCAGTCATTTTGGAATTGATTGCTCCATAGCTCTGACTTTTGCTATCCAGGTGTTGACAGACAGGTGGCTCAGCTGCTGTTCTCTTGTTGTAATATTTCAGTAGGGTTGTGTTTCAAATCACACACATCTGTTAGTACACTGTGAAGACTATGTACTTACTTTTGTAGTACACCAATGTCAACAGGCTACGCACTTACTGGAAATGATGATTAGCTAGTTAGCAAGCTATCGTTAGCATTCACGTTAGCATTTGCGGTAGTAAATCATTACAGACTGCTAAATTACCCCAATAATCCGACTGATGGTTCATATCTGACAACAGTATAGTGGAGCTTAATGCAAAAAAACACTTGTACAATACATTTCCTGTTTGAAACGTGGTCTCTACCCTTCTGTTACATGGCCAAGATGGCGACCGTTGAGGGCGAGAAGTGTCCATAGTTCCACACTCAACTTTTTGACTGTTTTGAGTGAAACCATGTAGGTACTCATAGTGCTGTATGTTTCCGTACTTCTCAGTGTGAACCCAATTACGCACTCAGACTATTAAGCTAACAATTTAGCTAACGTAGCTAATGTTAGCCCAAGTGTGCAGTTCTTGGTTTCCCCAGTAAGCTAGCATTAGCTTTGGTCTGAGGTAGCCGGGCGTGTTTCCAAAGCATGAAAGGCACTATTTATTTGGTAGATCCGGTACAAAAGCACAAAAGATAGGAAAATGTGTCAAATAGTCAAAGACTGTGTACATTAAAATGTAAGCACCACTACATGAAATGCAATCATCTGTTTATATAAGCTCACTTTCAGATCTGAGTTTGACAGCTATGGTGCCAATTTTGCTAGCGCTCTGATTCACACTTCTTATCGGCTTGTTCCCCACGGCAACAGCAACTTAGGATAGGTATCGTGTTACTTTGAGCCTTTCACCACACAATACTTAAACTGTTGGGGAAAAAAAGACAGAGATGATCTTGACGTAATACCCATCACATAAATCTGTTATCTAAAAGATTTGTGTGTTTCGGGTGTTGAGAAACATTGAGAAATTCTGACATGGGAATTGACAAAAATGTTGATGTAACCAGCAGTTTCTTCCACTTAACAACTGCTTTTTTTTCCCTCACTCTTCATCTCCGCACCCGCCCTGACCTAAATTAGGATTTTTTTCACATCAAAACTGAACAAAAATAGCAATGAATGGTAACCAAAAACTCGAGATTTCAATAACGAACTTCTGAAAACTGTCACTGACCTCAATGAGACTACAAGTCATTCTGCTTTCAATGTTTCAGACACTATTCAGATATTATTATCCTTTGTTATAAACCCTACAAATCTAGCACCTAAGATGACAAAACAACAAAAACACAACACCCCAGGTGGTTCAAAAGGGCGGGAAATAATGATCTGAGCCTAGGTTTATCTTTTTTCTCTCTACGCTCATAGATTTTTGGTGTGATGGGTGCAAGTAAAGCATGAAGACAAACATCACATCCGATACAACTGACTTCCAAAGAATAACACAAAGTGACTGTTCAGGTAAAGTCATCCAGCATATCAAGATATTAACTCATCAACACAGCACAGAGAGAGGGAATAAGTAAAGGTTATTCATGTTTTAGGTTTTATTGCTGCCAGGGAGACAAAGGGAGACAGGGAAACCCCAAAGTTCAACACAGTTTCAGACTTGTTTTTAATGATGAAACTTGCTGTAATTGTATCCTGACTGGCACTGAAATAATATTCTAAAATGTCATGATTTACATTTTTTGGAGTTTGTTATCCTGCTCTATTCTTTCTTCTCAGTTACGGACACGTATCCCTTGAGAGAGAGGAAAAAAAACAACATGTACGCAGTGTTCAAGATGGGGTTGAACAATCTGAACAATACTGAGGAAGACCCCTGCTAGTTCATATGGTTTCTGGTGGGTTGTAAGGTTGTAAGGAACTAATCTTATTTATGCCCCTGTATTGTAAATCTGTCAGTCCTTGCTTTTAAATCTATTTTTAAACCCGGCGTGATGTTGTGCAGGAGACAGATGTCCATATGCTCTCAGTGTGTAATGGTCAATAAAGTTGTCAGATTTGCAGGATGAATGAGTGAATGGTGGAGAGGATGGGGATGAGTGATGGATAGGACCGAGGATGACTGTGAACATATGTGATAGTTAAAGGTTCTGTATGTAAGTTTTTTAGAAATGCTGTCTCATTAGTGACACCGGTGGCCATTAGGGGAACTGCAGCTATCCTGCAGCTCGAGCTTGAGACTACTACTCTTTTTCCTCGCTTACACTTCTATTAATAACATAAAAAATTAATGCACATACTAGTCAGTCAGCCCCTCCCCCCCTTGTAACACAGTATCAAAAGCCTAAAGGGTCAAAATGCAAGTTTTAGAAATGCCGTCTCATTGGTGACACCGGTGGCCATTAAGCTAACTGCATCTTGTAGCTCGGGTTTGAGACTACTACTCTTTTTCCTCGCTTACATTTCTCATAGTAACATAAAACATTAATGCACATAAAGTATCTCTCACTCCCAATCAGTCAGCCCCTCCCCCTTCTGTACATGCTAACACAGTATCAAAAGCCTAAAAGGTCAAAATTCGTCCCAATTTTACGTGCATTTCGAAACACCACCAGGAATTTAAAACACATGTGAATGCCTGAGGTTTTAGCTGATATAACTACAATCTAATTCACATATTTGCACATACAGTTATATGGGTAAATAAGTCAATAATAATACAAAATAACATAATTTAAAAAATAATAACATGACACCCCAGTGCATAGCTTACTTAAGATGTTCTTTAGGCTACCCAAGCAAATGGCAAAGGAGTGTGGAATCTGTTGAACACAATTTTTCAATCACTACTTTTACTGAATGTATTCCTCCTTCCCACTCCATCAACATCCTCCTTTTAACCTTCCTGTCGTCCTCCCGGGTCAAACTGACCCCTTTCCTCCCTTCCTCTTTTCCTTTCTCCCTTCCTTCCTTCATTGCTTCTTTCCTTTTTCCATTCCCCTTTCTTCCTTCCTTCTGTCCTTCCTTCCTCCCTCCTTCCTTCCTTCTTTCATTCTTTCTTTCTTCCTTCCTCCCTTCCTCTTTTCCTGTCGCCCTCCCTCCCTCATTCCTTTTTTCCTCCCTCCGTCCTTCCTTCCTTCCTTCCTTCTTTCCCCCGTCCTTCATTCCTTCCTTTCTCCCTCCCTTCTATCCTCCCTCCCTCCCTCCTCCTTGCTTTCTTTCCTTCCTCCCTTCTATCCTCCCTCCCTCCCTCCTTCTCGCTTTTTTTCCTTCCTTCCTCCCTCCTTTCCTTCCTTCTTCCTCCCTTCCTTCTTTGACTCGAGGACAACAGGAGGGTTAAATTCTATATTTTACCTCTATTTTATGGTTTTGTCTATTGTTGGTTTTACTGTTTTATTATCTTGACTCGTAATCGTTTTCTGCTTGTTTTCCTTGTCCTTGTCCTTCCTTATGGTTCATTTTCATTTTATTGTATGGAAAGCACTTTGTAACGTTGTTTTGAAAAGTGCTATACAAATAAAGTCATCATTATTAGTAGAAATTCATTGACTGTGAAAACCACAGAGCGGGGATCATTATTAAACACCACCAGGCGTTCACACCTGTTTTAAAAGCCTGGTGGCAATAAGAACGGTATTTAGAAATGCCTGATGGTGTTTAAAAAGCCGGGGAGCTGAAGTCAGCCTGAGATTAGCCTTGCTTAGCTAAAAATATGCCTGATTAACATGCTGTATCTCGTTTGTTTAATCTGCAACTAAAACTAAAATGTAAAAACAACAGTTTGTGGTTTTGTGGTATAAGGTGCTGGGCGAATGTACTATTGTTCATCAAGAAATTGTTTTGACACATGACCCCCTAAAAACCATAACTGCCTCTAAATTGCTGTGTTTCAGGTTTCTGTTTGACTACAAATTTAAAAAACAAGATACAACATGCTACCTGTTAGACACTTGCGGTGAATGATGAGGAAGTGTGGCACCCTGGACGTTTTAGGGGCTAAGGTTATTATGGTCCATGTAATCATCAGCATTGTAATTACAGCTTTAATTTCATGTTGTAAGTTAAGTTGTATTTACATTGTTTATTGGGTTATTTTTGGCTGCAATCCTTTGCTGTGCCTTAAATCATACTTTGTACATCAAGCTGGAGCCAGTGCTGGTTCGGAGCTAGTGCTAGAGCCAGTGCTCAGTTGGTGCTAATCCAAGCACCTCTTACGAACCTGTTGCTTATCCACCGGCAAGGAGCCACGTGATTACGTCACTGTATAACGTAGCCAGCGCGCGCCTTTGAAGCACTTCCATGATTCACCAATGAGAGGCAGCAACATGGTGCAAGGCATCTAGCCTGCCGGAAGCGAAGAAGAAGAAAAAGAAAAAGAACAAGAAGAAGACGACAGCTCTGGCAAAAAAATTATAAAAATAGTACTTTTAATCAACAAATCTTTAACCCTCTGTAAATGCCACGCTAGTCTGCTAATAAACGTTAGCCCTGCTAGTCTGCTAATAAACGTTAGCCCCGTTAGCCGGCTAATAAACGTTAGCCCCGTTAGCCGGCTAATAAACGTTAACCCCGCTAGCCGACTAATAAACGTTAGCCCCGCCCCCAGCCTGCTGACGTAATAGGTTCTTGCTTTAGACCAGCAAAAAATTGGTGCTTGCTCTGGCTCCCGTTCTGAGGCTCCGGGCTGGAGCTTTGGCAGTGGAAAAGCCAAGAACCGGTGCTTAGTCAGGCTCTGGCTCCGAACCAGCACCAGCTCCAGCTCGGTGGAAAAGGGGTATATCAGTACTCAAAAGGGCCATAAAGTTGAGTGTGAAACTATGGACACTTTCTCGCCCTCAATGGTTGCCATCTTGGCTCTGTAGCAGAAGGGGAGGGGCCACTTTTCAAACAGGAAATGACGGCCAAGGACGTTGTAACTACACTGAACATCGCTGCGTTATACAAATGTAAATTATACATGTGTTTTTTGCACTAAGCACCACTATACTGTTGTCACATGTAAGCAGAAATTATAAGACAAATGCTAATGCTAACTTGCTATCTAGCTAATCGTCGTTTCTGGTAAGTGCACAACGGCCATGTTTGATATGAGACAACATTAACCTGTCAAAAATAGAAAAAATAGAAAATACATATTGTACGGTGTACTATGTGATTTGAGACACAATGCCTGACTCCAGTCTTTATGCTAAGCTAGGCTAACTGGTTCCAGCGCCGTTCTTAATGACCCCACATGAGAGTGATATTGATCTTCTCATCTTAACTCTTGGAATGAAATTGAATAAGTGCATGTCAAAGAAACTAATGCCTGATTAGATTGTGTTATTCTGTGATTTTAGTTCTTAAATTCTACAAACATACATGGACATACCAGACATAACCCCTTCCTAACGCAGCTTTACCTACTTACAAACCACAGACAAACACAAATAGAGAAACGTCTTGTGAAAAAGAATGTGATCTAACTTATGTGGCAGATAGTGTGTTCATTGTACTTTACTGCTTACCAAAAGGAACTGATGAAGAAACACATCCTGATTTAGCAAAGCCAGTACTTTTATGTTTTTGCCAAAACTGCATCAACCCTTCCGCTACATTCCACCGCTGCCTCGTTTTTAATCCTGACTGAAGGAAGAGGGTTTAATTGCACGATAAAAACATAATTTACCAACAGCTTTTAGTTAACAAGAGTTTGAATTGCCTGAAATTAGTTTTATGAGGGATCTTTTGTCTTAATGACAGATTCATCTGGGATTAAAATCAAACAAAGCACAGGAAGCATCCTGCTAGTATTAAAGTTTTTACTACGCCTTTCAAACAGCCACAGTCTTGCTCAAAGGCACTTCAGCAGAGTGGAAACATGATTTCTCCGCCACCCCGCAAGTCTAAAGGACAGTGGATGTGTGTCACCTCTCTGGAGGGTGATTTGGGCAGGGTGGGGTTTGGGATGGGGGGATGGGGGGGGGGGGGGGGCGTCGTGGGGGGGTTTGCTGATGTGCTGTTGACAGTGAGTTTGGGACAGAGGCAGCTGGGAATGCAGAGCCAGCGCTCCTCTGTGTCTCGCTAATCAGGCCTGTCCTGTTGTTAGCCGCCACCGGCCACAATCACTTATTTTCTCTCACACTGTAGCTCTAGGTTAGAAAAAGAAAAATGTGCTCAATCTTTTGCCCAATAGTGTAAATTTAACATCTCAGCTTTCATTGTTGTCAGTTTTCTGTCTCTTTTGCAGTGGAATTACTGTATTGTTTTTTCCCCAGAGATCATCTAACAGTATGAGTAGTACTGCATCATATTTTTCTACTGATCATGATGTGATGGCGATTGTGGTGTTGTGGCCATACTTCAGTATCACAATATGACACAACGCTACACCAACGGCTGGTTTTGGAAAGCTGGAAGACAGAATTTCTTTTTATATTGCTGACCTTTCACATCTCTTAGGTCTTGCATCTATTCAGGTTTTGCTAAGTGAACTACTCTCAGGGGAGATCATGCATTTCAGTTGGGAGTCCCAAAGCTTTGGAATAGTTTACCAATGAGCTTGAGGTTGTGAGATAGTGTGGACACCTAAAAACCATCTGTTCAGACAGGCATTAAGGTAGCCTGTGGTATTTTATGTTTTAACTTGACACAAATGTCTCGTATCTGTTTCGATTTTATGATTGTATTTGATTTTATTCATTTTGAAAGTGAAGCATTGAATGACTGTTGTCTATGAAAGGTGATTTATGAATAAACTTTACTTGCTTTTGCTTTTCTTTTCACCCAGAGATTGATATCCAAACAGGTGTTATATCAACATCTGCTTAGTACAGTGGAAGTGAAAATCAGGGCTTGTGCACATAGACCATGTTCAAAAAGAATGGGACAGTTTTATATATCACACACAAAGAATGCAAATATATATTTCTGTATGCGTGACTCAGACATTTATGCATCTGGTGTTTGGAAAAAGCTATCAGCTCTGTCATTGCCATAATAAATGTCAACATTATCAATATTTACTAGACATGTTTGCACAAGTTCAGATAGACACAGAAAGAGTTTGGAGGTGACCAAACTATGTGAAACTGGCTTGACTCATAAAGGATTACCAAACGCTGCACATACACACAGATACGGTGCAGCTGGGCATGTGATCAGATCCTCTAGTGGAGGTCCTACATGGTAATTAGTCTCATGCAGGCACACACTGCACTGATTGTTGTACCCAGAAGGCATCACACAACTCAGGTGAACAAACAGGACTCAACCTCTCCAAAGCACACAAAGTGCAAAGATATTTTTTTGTTTTGTTCTAAGCTGCCGTCAAACATGATCTCGGTGCCTGGAAACCAAACCAAACACAGCAGATTTGGAGAAGAACAGAAGGAGAGAGAGAGAGGAGCTCACATACACAGATCCATTTGTCTCCATTAATGCATTATACAGTTTAAAGGGTTATTTAACTTGGCAGGTCGAGAAAGAACATATTCTCACTTACAGAAATGGGGTGGAGCAGTGGCTACAGAGGAGGCATGAGATGAACGTTATGGGTCCCAAAGGAGGAAAACAGGTCAAAGCAGCAGCCAAAAAGAAAGAAGTTTGGAGAGCATGCAGCATGCAGGAATACAGCAGCGATCAAATGATAAGATAAAGCCATATTAATGTAAGGATTGTATAAACAAACATATGAAATCCCCCAGAACAGAAACACAGACTGCATTGTGTAAAGTATGATAAGTGTTTTTTCTATATTGACATAACAAATAGGTAAGTGGTAAGACTAATTGATAATGGAAACAACTATTAGTGGCTGTTATCACATCAGGAAATCTGCTGCTGCCACACATATATATTTAAGATATACTGTAATTAAAGTCATGTACAAGGTGTTTAAACAATACCATAAGCATTAAACAAACTCACAGTTCGCCCACTTGGCTGACACGAAACTGTGATTGAACAGAAAATAGAATAAGTGGCACTGGGAGGAACCTTCTTCTGATGTGTATTTCCTGGTTTATATAAGGGTCCTTCATGTCTCATAAATCTAATAATACCCTTCCACCGATCTGAATGCAACGGGGGAAGCCTTCAAATGCACCATTCTCCCCCGTAATGCAGCACGACACAGCTCGTGGTGCACGTACACACACGAGGGCTTTGTGCGGTTGTTTGTTATCAGCAGGAACCTGGGTCTACATGAGGGAGGAAATGTTACTGGTTCCCACCATAACTCAGCACAGGCCTAATCAGTAATGGTAGCTTGATGAATGGAAGGCTACGGTACACACAGGCCTTTGTCGCGAGCCGTAAACAATGAGTCAGACTGGTATATCTGACAATTATAACCACCCTTCAAGGACTTCTTAACATATCCAAATGCGGTCTTAACCCCCCCCCCCCCCCTCCTCCTCCTCCTCCTCCTCAGCACACACATCCCCCCTCCTCCTCCTCTTTTTAGCGCCAGTCATGTGGTTTTGTGAAATGACAGGCTCCACGTTCTCACACACAGTAAATCAGATATACACACACACACACACACACACACACACACACACACACACACATAACAGTATATCACTGTTGGCATTTACACTGTTTGACCTCCACTGTGTTGTTCAGCAAATGTCAGAATATATAGCAATGCAAAAAAAAAAAAAAAAAAACAGAAGAAAAACTCCAAAGCAGCAGTTTTGGAAAAGATAACCATGTTCTCACGCTGTAAGTCACACACATGCAGAACATTAAACATCTGTCAGGACAGTTTGACCTCTCGAAAAGGAGTCAGTCTAGGTCAGAGATTTAATTATATTAGTTGTAGAGCTGCATAAGAGGCAGATATTATATCTCAGAGGCTGATATAAGCATATTCAGAATGGATTTATTTAGCTGGGATTAAATATTACCTGCTGGTCAGTGATTTTAAGTCCAGAGTGTTCATTTTATTTCTACCCCTACTATAGTATTAACCCTTAAACAGGCAAAGTGCACCATTTATATTCAAATTGACCCAGTATGTTTCGACTGTTCCTTCCTTCCTTCTTTCCTCCCTTCCTCTTTTCCTTTCTCCCTCCCTCCCTCCTTCCTTCTTTCCTCCGTCCATCCTTCCTCCCTCCCTCCTTCCTTCTTTCCTCCGTCCATCCTTCCTTCCTTTCCTACCTCCCTTCCTCCTTCTTTCCTTTCTCCCTCCCTCCCTCCTTACTCCTTTCCTTCCTTCCTTCCTCCCTCTCTCCCTCCCTCCTTCCTTCTTTCCTCCGTCCATCCTTCCTTCTTTTCCTACCTCCCTTCCTCCTTCCCTTCTTTCCTTTCTCCCTCCTTCCCTCCTTACTCCTTTCCTTCCTTCCTTCTTCCTCTCTCCCTCTCTCCCTCCTTACTCCTTTCCTTCCTTCCTCCCGTCTTTCCTTCCTTCCTCCTTTCCTTCCTCCCTCCCTCCTCACTCCTTTCCTTCCTTGCTTCCTTCCTTCCTCCCTCCCTTCTTACTCCTTTCTTTCCTTCCTTCCTTCCTCCGTCCATCCTTCCTTCCTTTCCTACCTCCCTCCCTCCTTACTCCTTTCTTTCCTTCCTTCCTTCCTCCTTTCCTTCTTTCCTCCCTCCCTCCTTACTCCTTTCCTTCCTTGCTTCTTCCCTCCCTCCTTACTCCTTTCTTTCCTTCCTTCCTTCCTTCCTCCCTCCTTTCTTTCCTTCCTTCCCTCCTTCCTTCCTCCCTCCTTTCTTTCCTCCCTCCCTCCTTTCTTTCCTTCCTTCCCTCCTTCCTTCCTTCCTTCCTCCCTCCCTCCTTACTCCTTTCTTTCCTTCCTTCCTTCCTTCCTTCCTCTTTTCCTCCTTACTCCTTTCCTTCCTTGACCTGAGAACGAGAGGAGGGTTAAAGGGTTAATTAGTCACTGCTCCTCCTGGTATTTAAATCCAATCCAGAGATGTCATTTGTACTAATCTGATAGATGGAGCCATGCTAACACCAACATAAAAGGGCGTGTTTAGGGACCAATATGGTGAGACAAAAGAAATAAAAACCACCAGCAGAGCAAAGATCCCATAAAAACTGCAATCATTATACATGGGCTGTTTTTGTCGTGGCCTCATGGTTTTGGACTCTTTGTGTTCTCTTTGGTTTTTTTAAGTGTTGTACTTTTGTTGTTCGGTCCTTTTGGTCATTTGGTTTTTGCTTATTTATATCTATGGGGGTTGTGTAAGAGTGTGTTTTCTGGGTTTTTTTGATTTTCAGTTTGCTGTGTGTTTTCTCTCTTGTTCCTACAGTCCCAGCGAGCCAATCTTTCCCCCTCCATACCTGTCCTGCTTCAGTTTCGTCAGCCCTGGTCTTTCCACAGTGTCCTTCCAGTCAGATCTGCCCTCGTCAAGTCACCCGTTCCCCTTTGACTCAGTTAGTATTCAAGTCTTGGTTTTCAGTTCAGGCCTGGTTGGATCTTTAATCAGGTTAATACTGGTGTTCTTGTTAGGTGTTCTTGGTTTGCCTTTTAGCAAATTGACTTTTGCTGTATACCAGAGGTGTCCGAACTGTTCCCTAAATGGTCATATAGCTGCAGGAGGACATCAGGCTTGACTCATTTAATCAGGAGTGTGTCCATGTTCCCACATTTTAATCATAAAATAAAGAATTTCACTTGTCTTTCAAGCATTTTCATAGATAAAAAAACGGGTTGAGGGGGGAAACAACACATTATGTGCAGATTAGGGAATGGCCATACCTGTGTTGTGGAAATGAAGGCCTGAGGGAACATAGGGCCTAATTTAATGGAAAATCCTTACAGGCACATGGGGCTAAGGGAACATAGGGGATAAGGGAACATAGGGCCTAATTTAATGGAAAATCCTTAAAGGAACATGGGGCTAGGGGAACATAGGGCTAAGGGAACATAGGGGATAAGGGAACATAGGGCCTAATTTAATGGAAAATCCTTAAGGGAACATAGGGCTAAGGGTACATAGGGCTAAGGGAACATAGGGCTAAGGGAACATAGGGCCTAATTTAATGGAAAATCCTTAAGGGAACATAGGGCCTAATTTAATGGAAAATCCTTAAGGGAACATAGGGTTAAGGGAACATAGGGCTAAGGGAACATAGGGCCTAATTTAATGGAAAATCCTTAAGGGAACATGGGGCTAAGCGAACATAGGGCTAAGGGAACATAGGGCTAAGGGAACATAGGGCCTAATTTAATGGAAAATCCTTAAGGGAACATAGGGCTAAGCGAACATAGGGCTAAGGGAACATAGGGCCTAATTTAATGGAAAATCCTTGAGGAAACATAGGACTAAGGGAACATAGGGCTTAGGGAACATAGGGCTAAGGGAACATAGGGACCCCCATTTAATCAATTGATCTCAGTCTTCAGACAGTTGACTGGTCGAACTGTGTGCTCTTGATTAGTTGGGACAAAACCCTGCAGGCACATCATGGCCCTTTCATGCCTGCAGTATACTAACAAGTCCTTCAAATTAAACCACCAAATACATCGTTGGACTACGTGACTCCAGAACAGGCCTTCATTTGTCGGTGCTTTCCAAAAATAGGTTAAAAATAATGATGCTTTATGATGTGACAAAGAGGCGGGAAAAGGTCTGCTTAGGTTTAGGGAAAGATGATGGTTTGAGTTGAAATGATCAGTTTGTAAAAGGTTAAAGAAACATGTGGTGTGGGTTAAATTTACTACTTCCTTAAAAGTTAGGCGACCGTCGTCATCATGACTACAATAATTACCACAGGGTGAAGGTGAGGGGATGATCCTAATGCTTTTTAAGAAACTGTCCTTGTTGTTGGTGGTTATAGATGGAAGAAATGAGCAGCAGTCTCCTGTGGTGAAGTCCACTGTTGGGTTAACCCTCCTGTTGTCCTCCCGGGTCAAGGAAGGAAAGGAGTAAGGAGGAAAAGAGGAAAGAAGTAAGTAGAGAAAGAAGGAAGGAAGGAAGGAAGGACAGGAGTAAGGAGGTAGGGAGGAAAGGAGGAAGGAAGAAAGGAAGGAAAGAAGGAAGGGAAGGAAGGAAAGGAGTAAGGAGGGAGGGAGATAGGACAGGAGGAAGGTAGGAAGGAAGGAAGGAAGGAAGGAAGGAAGGAAGGAAAGGAGTAAGGATGAAAAAAGAGGAAGGAATTTAGGAGAGAAGGAAGGAAGGAAGGAAGGAAAGGAGTAAGGATGAAAAAAGAGGAAGGAAGGAAGGAAAGGAGTAAGGATGAAAAAAGAGGAAGGAATTTAGGAGAGAAGGAAGGAAGGAAGGAAGGAAGGAAGGAAGGAAGGAAGGAAGGAAGGAAGGAAGGAAGGAAGGAAGGAAGGATATAATAAGTAAAATAAAATGATTATATTATATAAATGTATATAATAAGGAAAGGAGTAAGGACGAAAAAAGAGGAAGGAATTTAGGAGAGAAGGAAGGAAGGAAGGAAGGAAGGAAAGAAAGGAGTAAGGAGGGAGGGAGGGAGGTAAGGAGGAAGGAAGGAAGGAAGGAAAGAAGGAAGGAAAGGAGTAAGGATGAAAAAAGAGGAAGGCATTTAGGAGAGAAGGAAGGAAGGAAGGAAGGAAGGAAGGAAGGAAAGGAGTAAGGAGGGAGTGAGGAAGGAAGGAAGGAAGGAAGCAAGGGAGGAAAGGAGTAAGGAGGGAGGGAGGAAAAAAGGAAGGACGAAAAAAGAGGAAGGAATTTAGGAGAGAAGGAAGGAAGGAGCAAAGAAAGAGGGGAGGAGGGGAAGAAGGAAGGAAAAATGGAACAGTCAAAAGAGATGGGATCAATTTGACCCGGGAGGACAACAGGAGGGTTAACCCAACAGTGGACTTCACCACAGGAGACTGCTGCTCATTTCTTCCATCTATAACCACCAACAACAAGGACAGTTTCTTAACGATCATCCCCTCACCTTCACCCTGTGGTGTTATTTTCATCATGATTTAACTGAGAATCATCAAGTTTTTAAGTTTTTAATCCGGTGATGGTTGTCTGTGCTCTCAGAGGTTGAGTTGAGACTGTCCTCCCAAGAAAAACAACACAATAGGTTGTAAAAGCAAACACACTGTATACTTATGATTGACTGAGAGCTGCCATCTAGCTAATTATGACCCAGAGCAGGGAAGCAGTTGAGATCATGTATATTTTCAGTTAGTATGTCAGCAACTGAAAATATAGGAGGAAAGGATGGACGTATTAACCCTTGAGTCGTCCTCCCGGGTCAAGGAAGGAAAGGAGTAAGGAGGAAAAGAGGAAGGAAGTAAGGAGGGAGGAAAGGAAGGAAGGAAGGAAGGAAGGAGTAAGGAGGGAGAGAGGAAGGAAGGAAAGGAGTAAGGAGAGAGGGAGGGAGGGAGGAAAGGAGGAAGGAAGGAAGGAGTAAGGAAGCAAGGAAGGAAAAGAGTAAGGAGGGAGGGAGGAAGGAAAGGAGGAAGGAAGGAAGGAAGGAAAGAAAGGAGTAAGGAAGCAAGGAAGGAAAGGAGTAAGGAGGCAGGGAGGGAGGGAGGAAGGAAGGAAAGGAGTAAGGGCGAAAAAAGAGGAAGGAATTTAAGAGAGAAGGAAGGAAAGAAAGGAGTAAGGAAGCAAGGAAGGAAAGGAGTAAGGAGGGAGGGAGGAAGGACAGGAGGAAGGAAGGAAGGAAGGAAGGAAGGAGCAAAGAAAGAGGGGAGAAGGAAGGAAAGATGATGTGTTGTTTTTCTTGGGAGGACAGTCTCAACTCAACCTCTGAGAGCACAGACAACCATCACCGGATTAAAAACTTAAAAACTTGATGATTCTCAGTTAAATCATGATGAAAATAACACCACAGGGTTAAGGTGAGGGGATGATCGGAGGAAGGAAGGAAGGAGAGAAGGAGAGAAGGAAGCAAGGAAGGAAAGGAGTAAGGGGGGGGGGGAGTAAAGGAGGAAGGAAGGAAGGAAGGAAGGAAGGAGGGAAGGAAGCTTGATGAAAATAACACTGTCTTTATGCATTTAGCTCCACATCAGCTCTCCCATTCATTCCTTTTATGCTGAGGACCCAAAATTAGTAGTTTCACTATGTGCCTGAACACAATACGCCTCAACCACTGTCTGCCACAAAATAAGCCCTCAGGGTGATTTTTCTTTTTTTTTTTTTTTTTTCAATCTGGTGGTTTAGTTTAGGTGGTTTAGTCCTCCGTTTCTCCATACACAAACGATTGAGCCATAATTATGTTTATTAATTACACACCTTAAATCAAATTATGTATACAGCAGTCCTTTGACTACAGAACAATGAAGACACTGTTCCTGCAAATCAAACTCTGACATTTTCACACAACCTACGACATCCATGACGTGGAAATGTTGGCCGCCTCGTTGCTGCTCTTTTTAATCTCAGTGTGTAAAAAATCACGCCAAAATTAACTTTGTCAACCAGCTGGAGCCGGTCTGTCTTATTGTAGGATGAACACATTCAAAAGGAAAATGCTGACACTAATTTTTAGATTACAGCTCCAATAGTTGTACTGAAAAACATTCTGAGATTTCCTTTTTGATAAAGCTTATAGTAGCTTATGCTGCTATAGGCTTAGACTGCCGGGGGACTCCCATGATGCACTGAGCCCCTCTCCCCTCCTCCCCCTCTCTCTCTCTATCCATCCATCTATATCCATTAACATTCATGTACTATTAATGCATTCAATAAGCTAAACTTCTTCCCCGGAGTTGTCTGTGCTTTCTGGTCTCACAGGTAATCTGGGCCTGGAGACGTCCAGATGACAGATTCCAGTCCCGGACCTTCATTGTGCTTCTCTCTCCTCTCCTTCCTTTCTCTCCTATCCTTCCTCTCTCTCTCTTCCTCTCTTTCCTCTCTCTCCTATCCTTCCTCTCTCTCTCTTCCTCTCTCTTCTATCCTTCCTCTCTCTCTCTTCCTCTCCTTCCTCTCCCTCCTATCCTTCCTCTCTCTCTCTTCCTCTCTCTCTCTTCCTCTCTTTCCTCTCTCTCCTATCCTTCCTCTCTCTCTCTCCTCTCCTTCCTCTCCTCTATCCTTCCTCTCTCTCTCTTCCTCTCTCTCCTATCCTTCCTCTCTCTCTCTCCTCTATCCTTCCTCTCTCTCATATCCTTCCTCTCTCCTATCCTTCCTTTCTCTCCTTTCCTTCCTCTCTCTCCTATCCTTCCTCTCTCTCCTATCCTTCCTCTCTCTCCTCTCCTTCCTCTCTCTCCTATCCTTCCTCTCTCTCTCTTCCTCTCTCTCCTATCCTTCCTCTCTCTCTCTTCCTCTCCTTCCTCTCTCACCTATCCTTCCTCTCTCTCCTATCCTTCCTTTCTCTCCTCTCCTTCCTCTCTCTCCTATCCTTCCTTTCTCTCCTATCCTTCCTCTCTCTCTCTCTTCCTCTCTCTCTCTTCTCTCCTTCCTCTCTCTCCTCTCCTTCCTCTCTCTCCTCTCTACTCCAACCAGTCGAGGCAGATGTTCTCCCACTCTGAGTCTGGTTCTGAGGGTTCTTCCTGTTAAAAGGGAGTTTTTTTTCTCGCCACTGTGTCTCATGTGGGAATGTTGGGTCTCTTTAAAGTTAAAACCTGAAGAGTTCGGTTTAGAACCTGCTCTATGTGGAAAGTGCCTTGAGATAACTTTGTTGTGATTTGGCGCTATACAAATAAAGATTGATTGATTGAGATGTTATAAAGACACAGCATCAAATTTTTGCTTTTAATCTCATCGAATATATAAAATACGTCACAACCTACAGAGGTGCAACATGGAAGAATTGATCCTGATAACTGGGGCCAGTATATCACCACTACATAATACAACGTAAGCTTCAAACCAGTAAAACATTATCAGTCTCAGATCTCCTACTTCTGCACTATCTGTTGTGTACTATCAAACAACACCTGTGCTGTGGTTATTTGCATCAAGACATTTCCTACAGCATCAAGCTTAGATCCATTAACACTGAGCTTGAAAGATTAATAGTTCCTTGTTAAGTTAACCTCAACCTCAACAACCTTAAATTAAGCTTTGAATGTGGATGAAAACATTGCCGTAGCCAAACACAACCATGCACCATCTCCTGACATGCACATTGTAACTATGCGTTGAGGTTATGCAGACCTTAAGGGCTGTGATTGGTCTGCACTGCATCATTTCCGGCATTTCATTGCCTCTGTTTGCACGAGCTACTAAGCTAGTAATGCTATCTGATTGTGCATGGCCTATAACATTAACGCTTTGTGCTTTCACTTTGTGCAAATAAAATGTGAGACGTTGTAAATGTTTCTGTAAATGTTGAGAATACAAACAATCAAAGACTTTCACGATAGACCCTTCAGGAACCTCTCACCCCCCTAGTGTATTGGCGGTGAATTGCACAGCGTCATAAATTCAACCCCGACGCAGAACTTTGAAAGGTTCAAGACAGCATCAAGGCAATGGCGTACCTCTGACGTCAAGTTGACGCAGTACTACCAAAGGGAAGTGAGCTAAATGTCCACCAGATCGTATGATGCAGAACAGCAGGATAGTTTTTTTCCCCTTCTCTTTCTTTCCTTCCTCTCTCCTTCCTTCCTTCCTCCCTCCCTCCTTCTTTCCTTCCCTTCTTCCTTCCTTCCTTCGCTTCCTCCCTTCCTTCTGTCCTCTGTCCTTCCTTCCTCTTTTCCTTTCTCCCTCCCTCCCTCCCTCCCTTATTTCCTCCTTCCTCCCTCCCTCCCTCCTTCCCTCCCTCCCTCCTACCTTCCTTTACTTATTTCCTCCTTTCCTTCCTTCTTCCTCCCTTCCTTCCTTGACTCGAGGACAACAGGAGGGTTAAAGGCAGATTGTAAAGCACAAAACCACCTGAGGCCTGAGAGAACCAGTAGTGTATCCAGACTTTGGTTTAACATAATATTAATAATTGTACTTCTATTTAACAAGTCAAAACATTCTCAGTGAGACATTTTCATATATGCTTTTTTTTTATTTTTAGCATCATAGTCCTGGAGTTTATTATAACTTTCTCCAGCTTTCATTTTCATATCAGCAGATCTTTCATGTTTGCAGAGAAGACACAGACGAGGACATATTCAATTTGAAAGAAAATAAAACCTATGGTATATAACCTTTCATTATACGGTCATCCTCCACTCCCACAACCTTCAGGTGTTTGGGGCGATGCTGGAAAGTTACAACCAAAATACTGAGTTGCAAAACATTACTATGGGTGTAATTTTCCTGCGTTGGAAAGGAAATGGGGAGTTAATTGCCTAAACTGAAACTCAAGTACATGAGCTTTAAAACATTATTTACTGTAAATCCTCGACTTAGATCAAAATGATTTTCCTTGCAATGTGGAGACAATAAATAATATGTCTGTCTGTTCTGTGGGTTTGGAGACTCTTCCCTGCAGCAGTTTCTCCTCCAAACAATCTGACTTAGATTATTTCATTACACTGTTCCTTCCTTCCTTCTTCCCCTCATCCTTCCATCCTTCCTTCCTCCTTTCCTCCCTCTTTACTCCTTTCTTTCCTTCCTTCCTCTTTTCGTCCTTACTCCTTTCTTTCCTTCCTTCCTCCTTTCTTTCCTTCCTTCCTTCCTTCCTTCCTTCCTCTTTTCGTCCTCACTCCTTTCCTTCCTTCCTTCCTCCTTTCTTTCTTTCCTTCCTTCCTTCCTTCCTCTTTTGTCCTTACTCCTTTCCTTCCTTCCTCCCTCCCTCCCTCTTTACTCCTTTCTTCCTTCTTCTTTAATTTTTCCTTCCTTCTTCCACTCCTCCTTCCATCCTTCCTTCCTCCTTTCCTCCCTCCCTCCCTCTTTACTCCTTTCTTTCCTTCCTTCCTCTTTTCGTCCTTACTCCTTTCCTTCCTTCCTTCCTCCTTTCTTTCTTTCCTTCCTTTCTTCCTTCCTTCCTCCTCCAAACAATCTGACTTAGATTATTTCATTACACTGTTACTAACTTTTGTTTTGCTTCTTTTTTTGGGGGGGGGGGGCGTCTGATTCTTCATTTTTGAGTGCATCCCAAACATTTCATTTCCTGTTCATATCAGATCTTCAAATGTGCTTTCAATGGAAGTGATGAGGCCTAAAATCCCACAGTGAGTCCAAACAGTCATTTAACCCTCCTGTTGTCTCTTTTGACTGTTCCTTCCTTCCTTCCTCTTTCTTTAATTTTTCCTTCCTTCTTCCCCTCCTCCTTCCATCCTTCCTTCCTCCTTTCCTCCCTCCCTCCCTCTTTACTCCTTTCTTTCCTTCCTTCCTTCCTCTTTTCATCCTTACTCCTTTCCTTCCTTCCTTCCTTTCTTTCTTTCCTTCCTTTCTTCCTTCCTTCCTCCTTTCCTCCCTCCCTCTTTACTCCTTTCTTTCCTTCCTTCCTCCATCCTTTCCTCCCTCCCTCCCTCTTTACTCCTTTCTTTTCTTCCTTCCTTCCTTCCTTCCGCTTTTCGTCCTTACTCCTTTCCTTCCTTCCTTCCTCCTTTCTTTCTTTCCTTCCTTCCTTCCTTCCTTCTCTCCTAAATTCCTTCCTCTTTTTTTGTCCTTACTCCTTTCCTCCCTCCCTCCCTCTTTACTCCTTTCTTTCCTTCCTTCCTTCCTTCCTCTTTTGTCCTTACTCCTTTCCTTCCTTCCTCTCTCCCTCCCTCTTTACTCCTTTCTTTCCTTCCTTCCTTCCTCTTTTGTCCTTACTCCTTTCCTCCCTTCCTTCCTCCCTTCCTATTTTCTTCCTTCCTCCTGTCTTTCCTTCTGTCCTTCCTTGACCTGAGGACAACAGGAGGGTTAAAAGTCTCTGATCAGCTTCTATTGAGCTTCATCAGTGTGAGTTACTATAGTTATTATAGTTACTATGGTAACAGTGTGAGTTAGTCATATTAAGTGATATCTGACACATTTACAGTCTTTATAGTATCAGCTTCCCTCTTAGTGTTTCCTGTTGAGCTGTGGAGGAAGTAAAGTAACAAAAAGACTTTGATACTAAAAACACTGTAACGTTGAAACATAGAAGATGAAGATTTGACTCATTTGGACGCTGAAGCTTCACATTAGCTTCAGATAAACTTTAGATGGACTGTGGATTTAATCCTCCATCACTTCCATTGTAAGTAGGGATCTTCTAATGGTCAGTATGAACAGGAGGAATCATTAACCCTTGTGTCGTCCTCCCGGGTCAAATTTACCCTGTCCATTTTGACTGTTCCTTCTTTCCTCCCTCCCTTCCTTCTTTCTTTCCTTCCTCCTTCCCTCCTTCTCTCTTTCCTTCCTCCCTCCCTCCTTTCTTTCCTTCTTTTCTCCCTCCTTTCCTTCCTCCTTCGCTCCTTCTCTTTCCTTCCTCCCTCCCTCCTTTCCTTCCTTCTTTTCTCCCTCCTTTCCTTCCCTCCTTCTCTCTTTCTTTCCTCCCTCCTTTCCTTCCTCCTTTCCTTCCTTCCTCCCTCCCTCCTTCCTCCCTCCTTTCCTTCCTTGACTCAAGGACAACAGGAGGGTTAAGACAAGAATAACTGGTTTTAAATGTTAATTTGGGCTCCTGACTGCTGTTTTAAGACACTTGGAAAAACTGTGCAGCCGTCCTTTAACCCTTGTGTCGTCCTCCCGGGTCAAATTGACCCCGTCTGTTTTGACTGTTCCTTATTTCCTTCCTTCCTTCCTTCCTTCCTTCTTTCATCCCCCTTCCTTCCTTCCTTCTGTCCTTCCTCTCTCTTTCCTCCTCTCTCTTTCCTCCTCTCCTTCCTTCCTTCCTTCCTTCCTCCATCCCTCCCTCCCTCCTTCTTTCCTTCCCTTCTTCCTTCCTTTCCTTCCTCCCTTCCTTCTGTCCTCTGTCCTTCTTTCCTCTTTTCCTTTCTCCCTCCCTCCCTCCCTCCCTCCCTCCCTCCTACCTTCCTTCCTTCTTCCTCCCTTCCTTCCTTGACTCGAGGACAACAGGAGGGTTAAGCTTAACATTTAGTAGAATCAATAAAAACGATAGCCAAACTTTGACAAAATAGGGATGCAAAAAAAAATATTATTTTCTTACAGCCGTGCTCATACTGTGACAAAAGGTAATGAAGCGTGCTGGGTGGAGTCAGTGTGGGATTGAACTGCTGAGGCGAACACAACAACTGAGACTCAGAGAGACAAAGCGGACATACATGGTAGTTATTGTATTAGCCTCAGATAGTAATGAGGGGGCTTTGCTTTGGTCTTCTCTCACCTGGGGTTTGGTGCCAGAGAGCATTGATAATGAGAGGGAGGAAAGGGTGTGTGTGTGTGTGTGTGTGTGTGTGTGTGTGTGTGTGTGCTAATGACAGTGAGGTGTGTGTGTGTGTGTGTGTATATACATGTGTGTTTGTGTCTGCAGTGGTCGTGATGCCTTGGGGTTGATACATGTGTTAGGGTTCACATATACATGTAAGCCTGTGTATACATGCAGAGTGTATATGTATATGTGTGTGTGTGTGTGTGTGTGTGTGTGTGTGTGTGTGTGTGTGTGTGTGTGTGTGTGAGGATCAAGTCTTCAGTCTGCCACTCCCGCAGACAGTCTGGAGCTCTTCAACACAAACTGCAGCAGTGTTCTTGGTGAGGAGTCTTTCAAAGGGCTTTTTTTTTTTTACTGCCCCACAGTTTATCTGCAGGGCATTACTACACAAGAAAAAAAAATCTAACCACCTTCTGGGATCTCAACACCACACCAAAGCTCCCCACTTACCTCAACGTGATGGTAGTTTGGTGCTACCGGCGAGCAGCATGCGTCACAATACATTCCCTTCCTGTTACAGAGCAGAGCGTTGGAGATAAATTAACTTCTCACTAGTCATTTCGGTGTCATCTCCGCTCTAATTACCCCGTCTGACGAGTGAGGAGTTTGACGTTTTTATAAATTGTTCAATGAGGTTTGGGTTTAATTTCAGAGACTCCTTAAAACATGGAGACATTCTCCATTGTTTTACCCTAAAATTGGTGTATTCTTTGTGGATTTACTATCCCAAACGTTGGCCCCCCTCATTGCCTGTCTAAAAACACAGTCTTCAATTTTTGCTGTGTTGCATTCAAGGGTTTGGTTTTTATGCTTGCTCAGCACTTTTTAAAAAACTACTGTTGTTGTTTTAAATGTGCTTTATCAATAAATTTGACTTGACTTGAACATCTGGACTAAAATCCAGGTATTGATTAATTAGAGAGATATATATCACATGAAACCCAGCAGTGCAAAATGAGCCATTACAAGATATATTTATTACTGACCAGGGATCAGTTTCAACAAATTGGCAAAAACCAAGCAGACATGAGCTGAAAAAACAAACATGTCTTTTCTTATTTATTCTTGTCCTTCCTTCCTCCCTTCCTCCCTTCTTTCCTCCCTCCTACTCTCTTTCTTTCCTCCCCCCTACCTTCCTCCCTTCTGTCCTTCCTTTCCTCCCTCCCCTCTTTCTTTCCTCCCCCTACCTTCCTCCTTTCCTTCTTTCCTCCCTCCTTTCCTTCTTCCTTCCTCCCTTCTTTCCTCCCTCCTACTCTCTTTCTTTCCTCCCCCTACCTTCCTCCCTTCCTTCTTTCCTTCCTCCCTTCTGTCCTTCCTTTCCTCCCTCCTCTCTTTCTTTCCTCCCCCTACCTTCCTCCTTTCCTTCTTTCCTCCCTCCTTTCCTTCTTCCTTCCTCCCTTCTTTCCTTCCTTCCTTCTTTCCTCCCTCCTACTCTCTTTCTTTCCTCCCCCCTACCTTCCTCCCTTCCTTCTTTCCTTCCTCCCTTCTGTCCTTACTTTCCTCCCCTACCTTCCTCCTTTCCTTCTTTCCTCCCTCCTTTCCTTCTTCCTTCCTCCCTTCTTTCCTTCCTTCCTTCTTTCCTCCCTCCTACTCTCTTTCTTTCCTCCCCCCTACCTTCCTCCCTTCCTTCTTTCCTTCCTCCCTTCTGTCCTTCCTTTCCTCCCTCCTCTCTTTCTTTCCTCCCCCTACCTTCCTCCTTTCCTTCTTTCCTCCCTCCTTTCCTTCTTCCTTCCTCCCTTCTTTCCTTCCTTCCTTCCTTCCTTCCTTCCTTCTTTCCTCCCTCCTACTCTCTTTCTTTCCTCCCCCTACCTTCCTCCCTTCCTTCTTTCCTTCCTCCCTTCTGTCCTTCCTTTCCTCCCTCCTCGCTTTCTTTCCTCCCCCTACCTTCCTCCTTTCCTTCTTTCTTCTGTCCTTCCTTCCTCCCCCCCCCGCCCCCAATTAGAGATATATATCACACGAAACACAGCAGTGCAAAATGAGCCATTACAAGTTGTGACAGTCATTATAATGGATATATTTATTACTGACCAGGGATCAGTTTCACCAAATTGGTAAAAACCAAGCAGACATGAGCTGAAAAAAAACTATTTATTCTTGTCCTTCCTTCCTTCCTCCCTTCCTTCTTTCCTCCCTCCTACTCTCTTTCTTTCCTCTCCCCTACCTACCTTCCTCCCTTCCTTCCTCCCTTCTGTCCTTCCTTTCCTCCCTCCTCTCTTTCTTACCTCCCCCTACCTTCCTCCTTTCTTCTGTCCTTCCTCCCTTCCTTCCTTCTTTCCTCCCTCCTACTCTCTTTCTTTCCTCCCTTCTGTCCTTCCTTTCCTCCCTCCTCTCTTTCTTACCTCCCCCTACCTTCCTCCTTTCCTTCTTTCTTCTGTCCTTCCTTCCTTCCTCCCCCCCCTCCCCCCCAATTAGAGATATACATCACATGAAACCCAGCAGTGCAAAATGAGCCATTACAAGTTGTGACAGTCATTATAAATGATATATTTATTACTGACCAGGGATCAGTTTCACCAAATTGGTAAAATGCAAGCAGACATGAGCTTACTGTCAATGTTAAAAAATGTCTTTTCTTATTTATTCTTGTTTAAGTGCTATGGGGAAAGGGTCTTCTCTATTGCCGCCTTTACTTTACATGGATTTACAAATGTATCTCCAATTTGTACTTGAAAAGAAATTAAGAAAAAAAGAAACTAGACAGTGGCACCATTTGAAAACTGTGCTTTCAGATGACTTTAGTAAAAACAGGCCAGTGCTCGGCTATCGGCCAGTTCTCCCACTTTGTGTTGAAGCGACGAGTCACGACCTGTAAACTTTTTTACCACTGGTATTTACACCTTTAGTGGATGTTCAAGTATAACTGTCTGGTTGTAAAGCTGCAACGTTTATGACTTTAATAGTGGAGGAGGACCGTCCAAATGCACCATTTACTTTTGGTTTCTGGGAGGTTTCTGACGTCTGAACCTGTAATAACGCTGACGAGAATCCTCCTGTGGGCTCGTCGTCTCGTTTGGAAAAAAGGAAGAGCGAGTTCAGCCTCCAGTTTGTTCTCATCAAATATAAAAATCACACACTTTCTACCAATATCTACATTTTTGGTCATTTATGTAGTGTGATTACTTCTACTGAACCCTCCTGTTGTCCTCGAGTCAAGGAAGGAAGGAAGGAGGGAGGGAGAAAGGAAAACAGGAAGGGAGGAATGAAGGAAGGAAGGTAGGGAGGAAGGAAAGAAGGAAGAAGGAAGGGAGGAAGGTAGGGGGGAGGAAAGAAAGAGAGAAGGAGGGAGGAAAGAAGGAAGGAAGGGAGGAAGGAAAGGAAAGGAAGGAAGGAAGGAAGGAAGGAAGGAGGGAGGGAGAAAGGAAAACAGGAAGGGAGGAATGAAGGAAAGAAGGATAGAAGGAAGGGAGGAACGAAAGAAGGAAGGTAGGAAGGGAGGGAGGAAGGAAAGAAGGAAGGGAGGAAGGTAGGGGGGAGGAAAGAAAGAGAGAAGGAGGGAGGAAAGAAGGAAGGAAGGGAGGAAGGAAAGGAAAGGAAGGAAAGGAAGGAAGGAAGGAAGGAAGGAAGGAACAGCCAAAACAGACAGGGTCAATTTGACCCGGGAGGACGACACGAAGGGTCAATGCATTTTTTAATGATGTTATTTTTGTAAAATGGAAAGACTCTTTGCTCTTTGTTAGTATATTTAAATATCTCGTGATCAAATGTAGAGAAAGACCTCAAAAGGAAATAAAAGTTGTTCTTCAGTCTTCAATCAGCGTTGTTTATGTCAAATGTTTTGAGTTAATATTTGAATATAAGAGGTCCGAGTGGCTGATAATGATGATGATGATGAGCTCTAACAGATGTTCGGGTTTCTCTCTGAAGAGCTGCCAACGCTTAAGTAAAACAGACTTTAACTTTAAGTACGTTGACTATTTACAAACCACTGAACACACACAGTTATCATGACTCCTCTGGTTCACCTTGAGATTACTCTGCTCACACGCATACAGCACTGGGTGGGTTATATATCTGGAAGGAAAGGAGGAAGGAAGGAAAGAAGGAAGGAAGGATGGAAGGAAGGAAGGTAGGAAGGAAGGATGGAAGGGAGTAGAGGAGGAAAGGAAAGAAGGAAGGATGGAGGAAAGAAGGGAGGAAGGAAGGTAGGAAGAAGGAAGGATGGAAGGGAGGAAGGTAGGAAGGAAGGAAGGAAAGGAGAAAAGGACAGAAGGAAGGAAGGAAGGGAGAAAAGGAAGGAAGGAAGGAAGGAAAGGCGGAAGGGAGTAGAGGAGGAAAGGAAAGAAGGAAGGATGGAGGAAAGAAGGGAGGAAGGAAGGTAGGAAGAAGGAAGGATGGAAGGTAGGAAGGAAAGGAGAAAAGGAAGGAAGGAAGGAAGGAAAGGAGGAAAGGAAGGAAGGAAGGAAGGAAAGGCGGGAGGAAGTAAGGGAGGAAAGGAAAGAAGGATGGAAGGAAGGGAGGAAGGTAGGGGGGAAGAAAGAGAGAAGGAGGGAGGAAAGAAGGAAGGAAAGAAGGAAGGAAGGAAGAAAGGAAGGAAGGGAGTAGAGGAGGAAAGGAAAGAAGGAAGGATGGAAGGGGAGGAAGGTAGGAAGGACGGAAGGAAGGAAGGGAGTAGAGGAGGAAAGGAAAGAAGGAAGGATGGAGGAAAGAAGGGAGGAAGGAAGGTAGGAAGAAGGAAGGATGGAAGGGAGGAAGGTAGGAAGGAAGGAAGGAAAGGCGGGAGGAAGTAAGGGAGGAAAGGAAAGAAGGATGGAGGAAGGAAGGAAAGAAGGAAGGAAGGGAGAAAAGGAAGGAAGGAAGGAAGGAAGGAAAGGCGGGAGGAAAGAAGGATGGAGGAAGGAAGGAAGGAAGGAAAAAGGAAGGGAGGAAGGTAGGGGGGAAGAAAGAAAGAGAGAAGGATGGAGGAAGGAAGGAAGGAAGGAAGGAAGGAAGGAAGGAAGGAAAGTTATCATGATAGTGTTTGTCTGAATTCCTCTGTTCACCTTGAGATGACTCTGCTCACACGCATACAGCACTGGGTTATATTTCTGTTCCTTACTATACAAAGATTTAATCAGTCAGTGAGTTTGACCATTACGTTAGAACTTCTTTATAAAAAGGTCCCCACCTACAAGAAAATGTCACTCTCACATTAACCCTCCTGTTGTTCTCGAGTCAAGGATTTCCTTCCTTCCTTCCTTCCTTCCTCCATCCTTCTTTCCTTTCCTCCCTTACTTCCTCCCGACTTTCCTTCCTTCCTGCCTTCTTCCTCCCTCCCTCCCTCCCTCCTTTCCTTCCTTCTTCCTCCCTTACTTCCTCCCTCCTTTCCTTCCTTCTTCCTCCCTTCCTCTTTTCCTTTCTCCCTCCCTCCTTCCTTCCTTTTCTCCTTTCCCTCCTTCCTTTTCTCCTTTCCTTCCTTCCTACCTTCCTCCCTTCCATCCTTCCTTCTTCCTCCCTTCCTTCTTCCTTTCCTTCCATCCTTGACTCGAGGACAACTGGAGGGTTAAAGATAATACTATTAAAGCTGAATCAGTGGAGAGCGCAGTAGCTCAGTGCAGGACACCAAGCACCAAGTTATAACTGTAAGTAAGTACGGCCAAACTACAGAGGGCAAATATAAAGTCTCACATTGTTAAACATGCTGTCAGTCAGACTGTGTGTCCAACTGAAAGTCAAATACGAAGCAGGAAGATTGGTAAGACTGAATTCCCCAACCCTTCTCTTTTGTGCCTTTCGTAAATTCATACATTAACATTTGCAAAAATAATAAAGTGTGTGTGTGTGTGTGTGTGTGGTGTGTGTGTGTGTGTGTGTGTGTGTGTGTAAAGCACAGATCTCTTGTACTGCTTTGGCAATATAGACTTCTGCTCTATCGTGCCAATAAAGTGACATTTGTGTCTGATTTAAAAACAAAACCATCCATAGGAATGCCGACACTCCGGATACAGATATATAAATACACACCTACACACACACACACACACACACACACACACACACACACACACACACTTATATACTGATGTACAGCTGCACAAACATATTAACACCCAGACTTTGAGTTGCTGAAATGTAATGTTCATGTGGATAACAGACACACAGGCCTGCTGGCATGTTATGACACACACACACACACACACACACACACACACACACACACACACACACACTTCACTCCACTCCACTCCACTCCCTCTTGGCCGTGCGCCCGTGTTTCCTCCTCATCTTTTACTAGATTGAAAACTGACATGGAGAGTTTGAACAAATGATGCAGTGGGTGGTTTTTCAGCAAATCATCAGAACCATGATGGGTGATGATTACCAACCAAAAACCGCTGAGAGAGGCGCGCTCCTTTGCGTCGTAAAAAAAGGAAGTTGCCCATTCATTTCCCTGAGCCAAACCAAAGTGAGCATGTGAGAACAAGAGTGGAAGAGGCCTGTGAATCCCGGCAGCAGCAGCAGCACAAAGGTGGGAACTTCTTTTTCCAGCAGAACCACACGACCGAGACAAAACTTCAACTCTGGGAAACTTCTGAATGACAAGGAGACGGAGACAATAGTAACAGTGGAAGTATGATGTTTGGCATTACAGCAGCTATATATCACCACTGAATTGAATGTGAAAGTGTAATTACCCTAACAAAAACATGTTGCGCCTTTTACTCTGTGGCATTTAATTGGACCTTGTAGGGGATCTGCTTTAATTGCTTTACCAGAGAAAAGAGCGAGAGGGCGCTGTTTTACCAGCATGAACAGACCTAAAAAGAAAAGACTTTTATTTAGTTTCTATTATATATAAGTACAGTCCATTTGGGAGAATTGGTGAAACCACTGAGAGAAAGAAAGGATGAGGAAGCAAATAATGCATTTTGGATTTTATTTTAAAGAGGAATTCTTAATTTTGAGAAACACCAATAAACCATTGAGATTAAAAAAAAAAAAGATTAGGCAGAGTTGTAGTTAATAAACAGGCATTCCCTTAAATTTATGTTGTAAGCTAGCTTGTATTTACATTGTTTATTGAGTTATTTTTGGCTATAGTCCTTTGCTGTGTCTCAAGTCTTTTCGTCTGTACTTACACTTCTTAATATTTTGAGTTCATAAGTGCGTTCAAACTGAGAAGTATAGAAACAGTCCACTGTGTACCTGGATTGTGCACTTAAAGTGGCCAAAAAGTTGAGTGTGTAGCTATGGACACTTCTCGCCCTCAATGGTCGCCATCTTGGCTCCGTAGCAGAAGGGGAGGGAACACTTTTCAAACAGGAAGTGGCAACCAAGGACGTTGTAACTACGCTGAACACTACACTGTTGTCACATATAAGCCATCAGTAGGTTTATTGGGTTCATTTAGAAGTCTGTAATGATTTGGTACCACAAAGGAAAATACTAGGCGGGGAGTTCTGGTCCTCTGAAATGAGGCCAACGCGGAAGTAACTTAGAGCTGCATTCTATCAAAAGGCCACCAGGGGGCGACCGTCTCTATACAAGTCAATGGAGAATTCACCAACTTCTCACTTGATTTCTAACCTCAGTAAACGTTTTCAAAATGTGTTTATGGTCTCAATCGCTAGTTTAAAGCCTTCTTCAATGCAGTATGATGTTCATTTGGGACATTTTGGCCTCCCTGATTTTATATGTGACGATAAAGCAGGGTATGCATTAGGGCGTGGCTACGTCCTGATTGACAGGTTGATTGACCAATGTCCTCGAGATCCAGCCCTCGCAACCATAGCAACCTCCCCTCTCCGCCCATGGCTCCGCCCAGGGCTCCGCCTCATGCCCATATAAGTAGAATCCGTGTGTTTATTTTTCCCAGCATGCACCTGAAATTTTCAAGATGGCGCTGCCCAGATCCAAAACCATTGGCTTCTGAGGAGCAGTCCACAAACCAATGGGTGATGTCATGGATGTTACGTCCATTTCTTTTATACAGTCTATGGTACCAACTGAAGTGTGTGATTTAAGACAGTAGCCTTGGTCACGGTTGAGTTTAATATTGTTTATGGTAATCATACATATCAACACTAATTAATTTGCCAAACCTTTGAAATGAGCTCAGCAATGTGACATCATACTTTCCCTCCAGGTGGAATTATTTCATAGGTTTTTCAAAGTAAAAGTCACCTGCAATGTGAAGAAACTGTAGGGGGAAAGCTGAACTCAAACTAAACAAGAGATCCTTGTCACTGCATCCCAGCTCATAAAAACTAAATTTTTCCATCTGCTGCTTCCCTTATTGGATCAAATGGAGCCTGCTGGGAGGAATCTTGGCTTCTGGTTTGATTGTAATTAAAGTTTTTGAGCTTCGTACCACAAAGCTTGTGCAATCATGTTTTTTATCATCTTCGAAATATTTCAGATATATGATCAATTTTAAAACTTTTAAAGACACAAGAGATCATTTTTGCATGCCTTCGTCTCATCACGTCTGGATTATTGCAACAGCATTTTTTTATTTGCTTGAAACCAAAAATCTATTGATCGACTCCAGACTGTTCAGACCTCAGATATATGATCACATCTCTCCTGTTTCAGCCTCTTCAAACAGGCTTCCTGTATGTTTTAGAAATGATTTTAAAATCTTACTGGTTACTTTAAAGGCTTTTCATGACCTTTCTCCCTATTATACCTCTGACCTCTTAGTACAGAGGTGTCAAACTCATTTTCATTCAAAGGCCACAAACAGCCCAATTTGATCTCATGTGGGCCGGACCATTAAAAAGATGGAAGGAAGGAGGGGAGGAAGGAAGGGAGGTGAGAAGGAAAGATAAGGAGAAGGAAGAAAGGACAGGTGGAAGGAAGGAAAGAATAAAAGTGAGGAAGGAAGAAAGAAAAGAAGACAGGGAGGAAAGATGAAAGGGAGAAAGGAATGAAGGAAGGAAAGATAGAAGGATGGATGGAAGGAAGGAAAAGAAGACAGGAAGGAAAGATGGAAGGAAGGAAGGAAAAAAGACAAGAAGGAAAGATGGAAGGAAGGAAGGGAAGAAGGACAGATGGAAGGAAGGAAGGAAAAAAGACAGGAAGGGAAGATGGAAGGAAGGAAGGGAGGAAGGACAGATGGAAGGAAGGAAGGAAAAAAGACAGGAAGGAAAGATGGAAGGAAGGAAGGGAAGAAGGACAGATGGAAGGAAGGAAGGAAAAAAGACAGGAAGGAAAGATGGAAGGAAGGAAGGGAAAAAGACAGGAAGGAAAGATGGAAGGATGGAAGGGAGGAAGGACAGATGGAAGGAAGGAAGGAAAAAAGACAGGAAGGAAAGATGGAAGGAAGGAAGGGAGGAAGGACAGATGGAAGGAAGGAAGGAAGGAAAAAAGACAGGAAGGAAAGATGGAAGGAAGGAAGGAAAAAAGACAGGAAGGAAAGATGGAAGGAAGGAAGGGAGGAAGGACAGATGGAAGGAAGGAAGGAAGGAAAAAAGACAGGAAGGAAAGATGGAAGGAAGGAAGGGAAGAAGGACAGATGGAAGGAAGGAAGGAAAAAAGACAGGAAGGAAAGATGGAAGGAAGGAAGGGAGGAAGGACAGATGGAATGAAGGAAAGGAAGGAAGGGGAGGAAAGGAAGGAAGGAAAGAAGGAAAGAAGGACAGAGGAAGGGAGGAAGGAAAGGAAAGAAGGACAGACGGGGTCAATTTGACCCAGGAGGACGACACAAAGGTTAATTTCTTTCAAAATAAAAGGTTTCTTTATTTCTTTCTAAAAGCTGATGATTTCAATTTAGCTGCCTTGAAAAGCTCTCTATAAATAATAATAACTCTATTTTGTTTTGCACCATTCATACAGGAAATGCAGCTCAGAGTGCTTTACAACAAAATAAATTACATAAACTAAGTGCTTCCCATTAAACATAGATTATTATCACATTATTATAAATATAGGGGGAAATGCTGCTTAGTATCGGTCAATAGAAGATCTTTCTCTCTCTTCTTGTGTCGCCTCTGTGCAGATCTCAACATGACCCGTTAATCCTCTGCACCTCACGAAGGCTATCGTTTAATCTCACGACGCTTCTTTTAATACGTGACAACATGTTGAAAGGAGCGCAGGAGAAAAGGAGAAGAAAAAAAATGGCACCGGTTTCAAACGGAGGTCAGGTCATCAAATTCTGCAGGCATTTGTAAAAATTCTTTCACACAGCATTCATCATTTCAAAAAAGATAACATCTTAAAGAGAGAATTACCGGATTATATGACTTCAAAATGTCTTTTATACAACTAAAACTTGTGTCAAGGCAAACGAAAGGTCAAAGCATTTACAGCAGTGTTCTTTGCTTCTCCTCTGTGGTGTTTTCTATTCTTGCAGGATCCTCTTACAGGAAGCTGACAGTGAAACCTTGGGGCGTGCCGCCGGTAGCCTCTCCCTTCCATCAAAGGCACAGAGGGAAAGAGAGAGAGAGAGAGGAGAGAGAGAGAGAGACAGAGGAGAGAGAGAGAGAGAGAGAGAGAGAAGGAAAGGGAGAGAGAAGGAGACAGAGAGAGAGAGAAAGAGAGAGAAGGAGACAGAGAAAGAGAGACAGAGAGAGAGAGAGGAGAGAGAGAGAGAGAGAGAGAGAGAGAGAAGGAGAGAGAGAGAGAGAAGGAGAGAGACAGAGAGAGAGACAGAGACAGAGAGAAAGCGAGAGAGAGAGAAGGAGAGGAGAGAGAGAGAGAGAGAGAGAGAGAGAGAGAGAGAGAGAGAGAGAGAGAGAGAGAGAGAAAGAAGGAGAGAAGGAGAGAGACAGAGACAGAGAGAAAGAGAGAGAGAGAGAGAGAGAGAGAGAGAGAGAGAGAAGAGAGAGAGAGAGAGAGAGAGAGAGAGAGAGAGAGAGAGAGAGAGAGAGAGAGAGAGAGAGAGAGAGAGAGAGAGAGAGAGAGAGAGAGAGAGAAGGAGGAAAAAAAACCCAAAAACCAAATCGCCCACTCATGCAGGTTCTCTTGTTGAGTCACTCCAACAGCGCATGGGCCCCCGCGGCTATGTGTAAAAGATGTTTATTCTGCGCCAAAGTATTTCACCCATCGCTGAAACACTCTCGGCCTCAACGTGCTCGCCTGCTGTTTGCCCAGACAAGCACAGGTAGGCTCGGCGAAGGCGGCGTGTTTAGGCAAGGAAAGAGGGTTTAAGCTCGCTGACAGTAAGGTTCAAAAGAGGAACAAAAAAAGCACACCTTAGAGTATTAATCACTCATATATCTCTGTCACACTAAGTCATCCCTCTTTTTTGTTGAGGATCAGTGACCAACAGGGAAAAAAATGGTTTTCTGATTGGAGTCATGAGGGGAGTCCATAGGATGTGGAGGTTTCTGTTGGCGCGTTGTCATGAGAGTAATCACTGGATTAAAACAGACTCCACACAAATATCCAAATATGCTGAATCTCTCACGCGTGCTTCAGATGTTGACATATCTGGTCTTTAGATGTTGGCAGTATACGACTGGTAGATTTCCAACCTCCTCCGTGTCCTGATGACAGCTGTTTCTTCTCTTAGACTGACACTTAGTTTGACTTTGGAGCTTTTTTAACAAGCGGAAACTACCACAGATTGAGGGTTGAAACCCAATGTGGAAGTCTCTTAAAGTGCCATCGACAGCCACTAGATGCTCTGACTAACTCTAATTCAAAAAGCCTCAACTTCTCTCTAGAGTCAATCATCTGTTTCAACCAGTCATGATACTCTCAATCACTAAATTCAGACCTTTAATAAGGGTGCTAGTGGTCATTTTGGGAAATTATTGCTCCTCTATTATGAGGCTTTTGTTGAATAATTGATTCTGATTGGTCAATTATGGTCTGTTATTTCTGAGTAGACCACTGCTATGAACAACAGACCGTTGCTGTGGACACAGTTTAGAGACTCTGGGGAGGACCACATCCAATCATATCAGTCCAGTTAAAATTACAGACCGCAACTCATTCACAAGAAGAACCCCCCCAAAACATTACAGAGAGAGGAGAGTGGAGAAAGATCCTGTCCACCAATACAGGCAACAGAGGCAGATGTGGTGAGCTTGCCTTTCACTTCATACTAACTGGAGTGGTAAGCCATAGTAATAAGAGTTATGTTATCAGCTGTAATATTAGGAACAATCGTGTTTCCAGGCATGTCAACTACAAAAGGGAACATAGAGATGAATAAAGGTTGGAAACATCAGTATTCCCAAAGAAATCCCACTTACATTGACTTACTTCACCATCAATGGAAAAGTTCAGTTCAATTAGGCCAGGGGTGTCAAACATGCGGCCCGTGGGCCAGAACCGGCCCGCAGAGGGGTGCAATCTGGCCCACTTTCCTTCCTGTGTTCTTTTCCTTCCTTCCATCTGTCCTTCCTACCTTTCTTCCATCTGTCCTTCCTCTCTTTCTTCCTTCTGTCCTTCCTTCCTTTCCTTCCATCTGTCCTTCCTTCTTTCCTTCCATCTGTCCTTCCTACCTTTCTTCCTTCTGTCCTTCCTTCCTTCCTTCTTTCCTTCCATCTGTCCTTCCTCCCTTTCTTCCTTCTGTCCTTCCTTCCTTCTGTCCTTCCTACCTTTCTTCCTTCTGTCCTTCCTCCCTTTCTTCCTTCTGTCCTACCTTCCTTTCTTCCTTCTGTCCTTCCTTCTTTCCTTCCATCTGTCCTTCCTCTCTTTCTTCCTTCTGTCCTTCCTCCCTTTCTTCCTTCTGTCCTTCCTACCTTTCTTCCTTCTGTCCTTCCTCCCTTTCTTCCTTCTGTCCTTCCTCCCTTTCTTCCATCTGTCCTTCCTTCTTTCCTTCCATCTGTCCTTCCTCTCTTTCTTCCTTCTGTCCTTCCTTCCTTTCTTCCTTCTGTCCTTCCTACCTTTCTTCCTTCTGTCCTTCCTCCCTTTCTTCCTTCTGTCCTTCCTTCCTTCTTTCCTTCCATCTGTCCTTCCTACCTTTCTTCCTTCTGTCCTTCCTTCCTTTCTTCCTTCTGTCCTTCCTACCTTTCTTCCTTCTGTCCTTCCTACCTTTCTTCCTTCTGTCCTTCCTTCCTTCTGTCCTTCCTTCCTTCTTTCCTTCCATCTGTCCTTCCTCTCTTTCTTCCATCTGTCCTTCCTCTCTTTCTTCCTTCTGTCCTTCCTTCCTTTCTTCCTTCTGTCCTTCCTCCCTTTCTTCCATCTGTCCTTCCTCCCTTTCTTCCATCTGTCCTTCCTTCCTTCTTTCCTTCCATCTGTCCTTCCTCTCTTTCTTCCTTCTGTCCTTCCTCCCTTTCCTTCCATCTGTCCTTCCTTCTTTCCTTCCATCTGTCCTTCCTACCTTCTCTCCTTCCTCCCTTTCTTCCTTCTGTCCTTCCTCCCTTTCTTCCTTCTGTCCTTCCTTCTTTCCTTCCATCTGTCCTTCCTCTCTTTCTTCCTTCTGTCCTTCCTTCCTTTCTTCCTTCTGTCCTTCCTACCTTTCTTCCATCTGTCCTTCCTTCCTTCTTTCCTTCCATCTGTCCTTCCTCTCTTTCTTCCATCTGTCCTTCCTCCCTTTCTTCCTTCTGTCCTTCCTTCCTTCTGTCCTTCCTTCCTTCTGTCCTTCCTACCTTTCTTCCTTCTGTTCCTTCTTCCTTCCGTCTTTCCTTCCATCTGTCTTTCCTTCTTCTCTCCTTCCTTTTGCCTGTCTTTCCTTCCCTCCCTTCTTATTTCCTTCCTTTCTTCCTTCTTTTTAATGATCCGGCCCACATGAGATCAAATTGTTCTGTATGTGGCCCTTGAATGAAAATGAGTTTGACACCTCTGAATTAGGCTCATAGAACAACCATATAATATATAACAGACTATAGTTTTAGCAGAAGGGATTTAAGACCTTCAGATCTGCATCAGACCACTCTCTGTACATCAAAGGTGTCAAACTCATTTTCATTCAAGGGCCACATACTGCCCAATTTAATCTCACGTGGACCGGATCATTAAAAAGATGGATGGAAGGAAGGAAGGAAAGATGGAAGGAAGAAAGGGAGGAAGGACAGATAGAAGGAAGAAAGGAAGGAAAAGAAGGAGGAGAAGGAAGGGAGGAAGGAAGGAAGGAAGAAAAAGAAGACAGGAAGGAAGGAAAGAAGGAGGAGAAGGAAGGGAGGAAGGAAGGAAGGAAGAAAAAGAAGACAGGAAGGAAGGAAAGAAGGAGGAGAAGGAAGGGAGGAAGGAAGGAAGGAAGAAAAAGAAGACAGGAAGGAAGGAAAAGAAGGAGGAGAAGGAAGGGAGGAAGGAAGGAAGAAAAATAAGACAGAAGGGAAGGAAGGGAAGATGTAAGGAAGGAAGGAATAAGGAAAGTGGGCCGGATTGGACCCCTCGGCGGGCCAGATCTGGCCCACGGGCCACATGTTTGACATCCCTGCTGTACATTAATCCTTACTTTATAAGATTTGAAGACTCATTCATAGGAATCTTGATGCCTGTCATGTGGATGTTGATTGACAGCTGTGATTGATAATTGTCTCAGCTGCTGCTCTCCCCGGCTCCAGGATTCACATTAGAGTCAGATTCTAGTTGCAATATTTCACTAAGTTTAATATGAATTGATTAAAATACCCTAGCAGCTCAGTTTAGCTAAAGTCTGGGTCCGAGGAAGTGGGGCAAGTTTCCAGAGTGTCACCACGATTAGAAAATACTACAAGTCTAAAAGCATTCAAGAAATTAATCACACTCTTCTTCCTGGATAAATTAAGTACTGCAGCATCATAACTGCTCTCACTATCATATTCTATGCATTGATAAATTGTCAACCTTTAGTTTTTTTATGTTTTTGTTTAGTTTCTTACTTTTTTTTTTATGTCGTATGTCTCACTATAGAAGAGCCATCTGATAAGCCTTTATGGGTTTTATTGGCTCCTTCTGCACATTACTCTTTTGTCAGTTATTGTTTTCTTCATCTAAAAAATTCAGCATGTATTGCTTTTTGTATTGTGTTTTTTTTTTCTTTATGTGCAATAAATAAGTTAACATAGTATTAGCAGTTAGTAGAATAAGCAGAGTTACTAATATATAGAAAATATAAGGTATATAGTTGGAACAGATCAAAAGACTTTAGGAATGGAAGGAGTCAAGAGGAGGAATAACAATAAGGAAACACAATGCTGCTTTAAAGATAAAGGCTTGAACCAACCAAATGGGATATGAGCTGATATGTTCAGTTCAAATGCAAAACAATAAACAAATACAAAAATTAATTGTGCACACTTTTGTAATAATAATAAAATTAAATCAGAACCATTCCCCAGTTCAAACCAGATGATTAATGTGAAAGTAGAAGGATGTATGTATGAAATCTGTCCACTAAACAGTGTGTCAGAGTACAGTTTGATCTTACCGTTGCTATGGACGCAAGATTCGCAAGTTTAATGTTATATACCTTGTGCTTGTGTTCCCAGTAAGTTTGGGCGTGTTTCCAGAGTGTAACCGGTATTAGTGGTTAGTAGACTATGCAGAGTTACTCATAGTAAATGTCAGTAATATACTTGGAACAGATCAAATCAGACGGCAACAGGAGCCAAGGGGAGGAATAACAATAAGATATTAAATCAGGTCAGACTCAGGTCTTTAAATGTCAGTGTTCTCCAGTTAAAATGTGACAGTAGGATATGTATATGTGTGTAGGTGTATTTGTGTATAACTGTCCACTGAACAGTGTGTCAGAGTACAGTTCGATCCTACCTCATCCAGGTGAGTAGGTTAAAGGTTCGGCTCCAAACAGGCTTGGGCTCGCCGTCTATTACACTGGAAAGTTCTTGAAGGTCTTCAGGCACACTCCAGTGTCTAATCTTCTGGCCTTCTGGGCTCCAACTCAAAATCCTGACCTGTGCATAGGGTGAAAATGAAATTACACTTATGTTTTAAGTTTCATTATCAATATTACTGAACATAGGACAATGCTTAAATGAAATACTTATGGATGTCAATGGTTAACCTCATCAGTGGAGACAGATATGATAAGATAAGATTATTAGATAAGATATTGCTTTATATATTGCTTTATTTATTATTAAAGTGCCCAGGATGTCTTAGGCTGATATAATGAAGCTTGGCCGAGGAGAATCAAAGCATGTATGATGCATGATGCCACTGTGGATAGTCTTTAAACCTTCACAGATAGTACAATGAATACTCTATGCTCATAAATTGTCATACTCAATGCATGTACAGTACAGGACTTTGCCTATATTGGATCGTTACTCCACAAACAAAGAACAGTTAACCATCTGTGAGTTTAGGGAGTCAGACAGTCATATCCTCTGACCTTGGTTACCATAGCACTGTTATCAAAGTGACTCCCACTTTCACCAAAACATCACAGCTGGTTACCTTCACCGCCTCAAGGAGAGAGAAATAGAAAGTATCTCTGCCAAGATGATAGTACAGCCTTTATTGTGAACTACAGGCCCATGCTTGACCCTAAATATGGGAAATTCCCTAACAATGCTCAACATCACCAGAGGTAGAAGTACAGATACTGTAGAAAAAGACTCTGGTAAAAGTAGAAGTACTGATTCAACTCCTAGTAAGTAAAGTAAAAGTAAGAAAGTACAGGCTCTGAAATGTACTTAAGTAAAAAAAAAAGTCAAACGTGAAAATGAATTTTTACCATCAATAATACACAATACCAAGTTTGATAACTCAACAACAAACAAAAAAGTTCTTGGCACACAAAACAGGATAGTTTACCTCTTTTGTTAACAAATATAAAACTGAATAAATACATTTCTGAAAGGTAAAACATACTGTAATGTCTCAATGATGGCTAATGTGCAATGTAAATAACAAATATAAAAGGTAGTCAAATTCTTCTGTGTTGCACCTTTAAATTGAGCTTAACATCTAACAGCAATTAGAAATACCTGTGCTAACAAGAAACTTGCAATAACTTAACTGGGATAATTGCCAACTAGCAGCATAAACATTCACATTTAGGTAGAAAGATACACAAATATAAAACACAGAGTTCACACAACATGGCTGCATATCATTTTGTTTCCTTAAACTCAGAGTAAGCACAGTTTTTTAGAGAGCTAGCACCTTTAGCATAAGTGAATGGGAATTCGCATTGACCAAGTTAGCGTTTAAGCTAACCGTTCTAGCACAAGTCAATGGAGTTAGCAATGATAAAATGTAGCATAGCGGCTAGCGCAGCTCGTAGCTTAAAAGTTAACTCACAGGTACAAAGTTAGCTGAGAAAACGATGTTTATTTTTAGTCTATTCTGTTCTCTTTAGTTATAATTTAACATATTATATCACTTACCAACATGAAATAATATACCTTAAATTGTTTTTTATCCATGAAATTGCTACTATCAGCCATCAGCTTAGCAACTGACTGGCACTGTCATAGTTTTTTTTTTTTTTTTTTAAGTCTTTATTGAACAGAAGAAAAATAACATAAAAAATAAAAATAAAATAAAATAAAAATACAAGCAAACAAGCATTCCAGTTCATAAATAATAAATAAATAAATATAAAGAAGATAAAATAATGTCAATAGAACTAAATGTAAAGCTGACAAAAAAATCTGAATAGATTTTGATAACAGATCAACTTATTTTTATACAGTGTAGAGACTCAAAATAACATTTTATTTCAATTAAAAATAATTTCAATTGTTTTGGATATTGGATTTGTGGATATGATGTTTACCAACAAAATAAAAAGGTTTGTTATTTTGACACAAAAAACAGAAGATAATACTTTTTTATGTGTTTTGAAAGTCTTAAAAATTATTAATATCTAGGCTATTAAGTGAAGAATGCTTGCATTGATTGTCTAGGAGCAAATCCATAGAAATAGTCATTTTGACGGGAGACGTTTCAATACAACAACCTAACCCTCCTTATTTGGAAGATCATGGCTCCAAATGGAAAAGATGACACAGACCATAAGCAGCAACTCTTGGCTTCAAACCAGCTTCAATGTAAATTAGCGGTTAACATCACAGCTCAGTAAAAGCAGCAGGTCTGCCAACTGTCAATCACAGCTGTCAGTCAACACCCACACAGCAGACTTCAAAACTACTATAAATCTTCAAATCTTATTAATGAAGCAATAGATGGAACGTTTTTCTTAAAAGAGGGATTGACTTGAGTTGAAGCCAGCACCTAGTGGCCATTGGTGGTATTGCATTTTAAGATACTTCCACATTGACTTCAGCCTCAAACCAAGGTAGTTGCTGCTTGGGTGCAACCTGATTTTGAAGGACTACAAAAGACAGTTTGAATAACCTTTCTGTCCATCTGTTAAGGTTGAGTATCTACAAAAACTATCCTCCAATTAGAGTATTAGCTGCCAACAGTTCAGTCCAGGCTTTATTTGAAAAACACCAAAAGATCGACAATAACGTAAAAGGACTTTGAGTGGTCATAACGACTAGAAAAGCGCTATATAAGTACAGTCCATTTACAATTTACCAATTAGAGGCCTGAACTTAGCAATTGAGAACATAATGTCTCTTTTTCTTAAAAGAGACATTGACTTAGTATTTGAAGCCAGCATCTAGTGGCCATTGGTGGTATTACATTTTAAGGTACTTCCACATTGGCTTCAGCCTCAAACTGAGGTAGTTGCTGCTTGTGTGCAACCTGACAGTTTGAATAACCTTTATGTTCATCTGTTAGGATTGAGTATCTACAAAAACTGTCCTCAAATTAGAATATTAGCTGCTGATAGTTCAGTCCAGGCTTTATTTGAAAAACACCCGAAGATCGACAATAACTTGATGAAGACCAGAGTGCAGCGCCACCTCTTGCCAAAACTCTTTCCATGGGTTATATCTCTCTGGTTGTTCCAGAGGATCAGCCATGAGTTATACCAAATTCTCAGGTTTGTATTGGCTATCCACCAGCCTGTGAAAGGATCATTACTGGATCAAGACAGAATCCGTGATAAAATACAGAAATGTATCTCCCACGCATCGGATCATCTCTGTGCATTTAGATTGTTGATGTTCCGGTCTGAGGCCATTAGAGAAGAAAGAATAATTGATGGATGTAAAAAGCCATTTGGAGACAACTTACTTCTGTTCTCATGTTTACAGATTTAAACTTTACCAATTGGATTTGTAAATAGCCTGAACAATCAAGGAATGTGATTATGCTGATTTGGTAAATTCCTTGAGAAAGTTTGTCATCGTTTCACCTGATTCACCACAGCAAACATCAAATTACTGTTGTCTGAATTATCTAAAGAGAGGGAAAAAAGCTGGTTCCCACGCTGCTAGATTGCAAAACTGAGCTTATGTCACTGATGTTTGATATATTATGATGCATATTTGTTAAGGGGAAAAAGGGCGAGTAATTAGTAGATAAATATGTAAGGACTTGTCCCCGCAATGACTGGATTACCTACAAAGAAGACATATTTCCCACGATAAATAATCATACCTTTGCAATACAATTAGTAAGATGCTGGTTGTTTTTGACTCATTCTGTTGTGGCATTGTTTCACTTGACTAATTATAAGAGGCCTGCAAAATACAGTATTATATTTATACTGTACCTACACCATATGTTACAATAAAAAGGCTAAAAATAGAATAAAATCTGAATTACATTGTTAAACTTTTGTGGAGTTTTTTTCTCTTTTCTTTTAACAAAAAAGTTTTATTAGAAGACACCTAAATCTATATCTATATATATATACTTCTTATACGGCTCATCATCCAATCTCCTCAATAAACTCCAATACATTCAGAACTCCGCTGCCCGCCTGCTCACCTACACCGGCTCCCGAGAACACATCACCCCTGTCCTCCAAAAACGGCAATTCAAAATCCTCCTGCTCACCCACAAATCACTTAACAACCTGGCCCCCACCTACTTCACGGACCTGCTCCACCATTACACCCCCTCCCGTGCCCTCCGATCCTCAGAGGGAAATCTCCTCGCCATAACCCCCTCGGACCAAGCACCAAACTTGGGGGGACAGAGCCTGCTGCCCCCCCCCACCCTCTGGAATTCATTCCCCAAACCCATCAGAAACTGTACAGACCCAAACTGTCCTTCTTTCCTTCCTTTCCTCCCTCCCTCCTACCTTCTTTCCTCCCTCCCTCCCTCCTACCTTCCTTCCTTCCTCCATCCTTCCTTCCTACCTTCCTTATTTCCTTTCCTCCCTTCCTTCCTTCCGTCCTCCACCTTCACCTTCCAGATGCAGCTGGACAGTCAGGAGGTCTGCCGGCCCCCGTGTGCTCCTACTGCTGCTGCTCGGACACACGGAGAAAAGAAAAACCTTCCCTCTTTCCTCCCTTCCTTCCTCCCTTCCCTTCCTTCCTTCCTTCCTTCTTCCTTCCTCCCTTTCTTCCTTCTGTCATTCCTTCCTTTCTCCCTCCCTGCCTTCCTTCCTTGACTCGAACACATCAGGAGGGTTAACCTGTTTAAATTCTTACTTGTTTGTCTGTTACTTCTTGTAAATGACTTCAGGGCTGTTTATAAAACTGCTTTGCAAACAAAATAGTTTTTAATCATTATTTTTACCGCGCTGTCAAAAACACTGTTTACAGTAGTGATCGTGCAGATAAGAGGAAGCATGACTCATTTGTTGACGTCTCAGTTTAGCAGCTTTCTAAAAGATGATTGGCAGATTTGGATGGTCGGAGGAAATCAGCCCTGTCGTGTTTCCATGGTTACGGCTTCCAAACAGAACCGACTAATCTGCTCTCTGGGAAAGTATGTGATGTGTGTATGTGATGCGAGAAGCGATTAGACATGACGCAGCATCTCAGCCTGTTGTCTTGGTTTACTGTTTGCTCCACGGAGATCACAACAGCAAGGTAACGTCACACAGGCCCGAAGGGAAGCTTACAGTTGGTTTACGCTCATGTGACCACTTTTCTTAACCCTCCTGTTGTCCTCAGGTCAAGGAAGGATAGAAGGGAGGAAAAGAGGAAGGAGGAAAAGAGGAAGGAGAGAAGGAAAGAAGGAAGGAAGGAAGGAAGGAAGGAAAGGAAGGAAGGAAGGAAGGAAAGGAAGGAAGGAAGGAAGGATGGAAGAAAGGAAGGAAAGGAGGAAGGAGAGAGGGAGGGAGGAGGAAGGAAGGAAAGAAGGAAGGAAGGAAGGAAAGAAGTAAGGAGGGAGGGAGGGAGGAGGAAGGAAGGATAGAAGGAAGGAAAGGAGTAAGGAGAGAGGGGGGGGGGGGAAGGAAGGATAGAAGGAAGGAAGGAAGGAAAGGAGTAAGGAGGGAGGGAGGAAGGGAGAAGGAAGAAAGGAAGGAAAGGAGTAAAGAGGGAGGGAGGGAGGTAGGAAGGAAGGAAGGAAGGAGAGAAAGAGTAAGGACGAAAAGAGGAAGGAATTAAGGAAAGAAGGGAGCAAGGAAAGGAAGGAAGGAAGGAAGGAAGGAATGGAGTAAGGAGAGAGGCGGGAAGGAAAGGAGGAAGGAAGGAAGGAAGCAAGGAAGAACAGTCAAAAGAGATGGGGTCAATTTGACTCGGGAGGACAACAGGAGGGTTAAATTCAATTTTTTGGGCCATTTTTGGACTGGCAAAAAAACAAAAACAAAAAAAGACTAGACAGTGTGTGTCAGTGTGTGTGTGTGTGTGTGTGTGTGTGTGTGTGTGTGTGTGTTAAAGACATACCATACCTGATTATTCATGCTGTTAAAGACAGTGGCTCGACTTGAGGTCAGCAGCAGCTGTTCTTTTGTGTGAGCAGTAATCATGACCTTACCTTATTCACTGGATTTCGAACCTGACTCACAAACACCGACTAGACACAACTCATCAGATCGTCACACACGTCTTCTGAAAGGTGAGCACCATGGGCCGATGCTCCTGCAAAGAAACAGGAGTGATATTTAAGAGGAATCTGCTTTAACTTGCCTTTTCGTTTTTTTTTCTTTTTCGTGTTAATCAAAGTTACTCATCGCTCAGGTCTTGAGAACGGAACATTAGTGCATTGAAGCGTGCTCCAACAACGATGATTTAAGGGTCAAGTGTCACAAAGCATCAAATCAAACCTGCTGCTGTCTATTTATTTTACTTTTATTAACCCTCCTGTCGTCCTCCCGGGTCAAATTGACCCCATCTCTTTTGACTGTTCTTCCTTGCTTCCTTCATTCCTTCGTTCCTCATTTCCTACCTCCCTTCTCTCCTAAATTCCTTCCTCCTCCCTCCCTCCCTCCCTCCTTACTCCTTTCCTTCCTTCCTCCTCTCCTTCCTTCCTTCCTTACTCCTTCCCTTCCTTCCTTCCTTCCTGCTGTCTATTTATTTTACATTTATTAACCCTCCTGTCGTCCTCCCGGGTCAAATTGACCCCATCTCTTTTGACTGTTCTTCCTTGCTTCCTTCCTTCCTTCCTCATTTCCTACCTCCCTTCTCTCCTAAATTCCTTCCTCTTTTCGTCCTTCCTTCCTTCTTTCCTTCCTTCCTGCTGTCTATTTATTTTACATTTATTAATGTGCAGCTTCGTATTGACTGTCAACATATTTGCCTATGCTTTATCTTAGCCAGAGTTTATTTGCCATAACCTCCATTCTTCCTTTTCCTTTTTTATGATTCATCTCTTTCTGAGCAACTGATCATTTCTTAACAGTCATCATGAATCTGACATGTACGTTGGAAAAGGAAAACCGGAATACGGCTTAAATATCGAGATGGTAAATTCTCAGTGCACAACCCAGACCTCGGGCCAAGATTATGAGTCATTTTCCTCTTATATTCTATTTAAGCAGAAACATGTCTACTGATGCCTTGACCAGATATTTGCCAGCGTAGCAAGTTCTTAAAAACACACCTTTTTTAACCCTTGTGTCGTCCTCCCGGGTCAAATTGACCCCGTCCATTTTGACTGTTCCTTCTTTCCTTCCTCCTTCTCTCACTCCTTTACTTCCTTACCTCCTTCTTTCTTTCTTTCCTTCCTCCTTCTCTCCTTTCCTTCCTTACCTCCTTCTCTTTTTCTTTCCTCCCTCCTTTCCTTCCTCCCTCCCTCCTTTCCTTCCTTACCTCCTTGTCTCTTTCTTTCCTCCCTCCTTCCTTCTTTCCACCCTCCCTCATTTCCTTCCTTTCCTTCCTTCTTCCTCCCTCCCTCCTTTCCTTCCTTCTTCCTCCCTCCCTCCTTTCCTTCCTTTTTTCCTCCCTCCTTTCCTTCCTTCTTTCCTCCCTCCTTTCCATCCTACTTCCTTCCCTCCTTCCTCCCTCCTTTCCTTGCTTCCTTCTTCCTCCCTCTCTCCCTCCTTTCCTTTCTTCTTTCCTCCCTCCTTTCCCTCCTTCTTCCTCCCTCCTTTCCTTCCTTCCTTCTTCCTCCCTCCCTTCCTTCCTTGACTCAAGGACAACAGGAGGGTTAAACTTTTTTTTTTACACGCTGATAAAAGGACTGTAACGCTCTAAATCTGCTAAATCAGCTGTCAAGGCTCTCCACTGTGAGAACACGGTGGGGGGGGGGGGGGGGGGTGAGCAGTGCTGAAAAATCATCTTGGTGAGCTCCAGGGTCAAAGGTCAACGCATTAAATGACGTAAAAAGAAAAAGACAGATGACGACTCTTGATGGAAACGGTCGAGGTCCAGCTGTTACGGCACTCGGCATCAGAGGAGGTATGCGGCCATCGCGGCTTGTAATGTTTTCACTCCTCGCTGCATGGATCTGGTAGCTATTTCCTGCCTGACAGGATTCACACATGGGACAGTAAAATAATATGAGTTTAAGTCCGTGTGTCACTGAGGTCAGAGCCGTCTCTTATGCACATGGCTGTACTCACAAAGTTTGAACTTACAATGAAACCTAAGCTACAAAACTGGGCTATAAATATTCTATATTGTTCTTAATGTCAATAAATCCATGATATATGTTATTCCTCTGTGCCAAAGAGCTCTGTGGTCGTCCAAGAACTGTTTAAAACCAAATAAATGAGCCATACATACTGCCCTGCTACTATAAATACTCACTAGAGCACCAAATGTGGATTTATCCGCCGCTGGAAATAGTCCCTAATAAATGCACAATTTCCACCTGTTTAACCCTTGTGTCGTCCTCCCGGGTCAAATTGACCCCGTCTCTTTTGACTGTTCTTCCTTGCTTCCTTCCTTCCTTCCTTCCTTCCTCCCTCTCTCCTTACTCCTTTCCTTCCTTCCTTCCGTCCTCCTTTCCTTCCTCCCTTCTCTCCTAAATTCCTTCCTCTTTTTGTCCTTACTCCTTTCCTTTCCTTTCTTTCCTTCCGTCCTTCCTCCCTCCTTACTCCTTTCCTTCCATTCTTCCTCCTCCCTCCCTCCTTATTCCTTTCCTTCCTTCCGTCCTCCTTTCCTTCCTCCCTTCTCTCCTAAATTCCTTCTTATTTTTGTCCTTACTCCTTTCCTTTCCTTTCATTCCTTCCGTCCTTCCTTCCTTCCTTCCTCCTTTGCCTTTCCTTCCTTCCTTTCCTTCCTTCCTTCCTTCCTTCCTCCCTCCCTCCTTCCTCTTTTCCTTCTTTCTATCCTTCCTTGACCTGAGGACAACAGGAGGGTTAAGTAACATTTGCAAAAAACTACAGTGACCAGCTGTTATGAGTATTAAAAAGGAGATTATGTACTGTATTTGTTATCTGTATTTTTATATTCCCGTGCCCTCTGATCCCGTGCCCTCCGATCCTCAGAGGGAAATCTCCTTGCCCTAACCCCCTCGGACCACGCACCGAACTTGGGGGGACAGAGCCTTCTCCGCTGCCGCCCCGCCCAACCCCACCCTCTGGAATTCACTCCCCAAACCCACCAGAGACTGTACAGACCCCCATACCTTCAAATCACTCCTAAAAACACACCTTTTTAAAACTGGCTTTTAACCTGTAAACTGTTTTTTTATCCTCTTTTCATTTCATGTCTTTTTTTAACCTTCTACATTGTTTGTTCTTTTCATTTTATGTCTTTTTCAATTTGTTCCATATTTTTGGTGTTCTCTGTAAGCATCCTTGAGCACTTGTAAAAGCGCATTATGAATAAAATGTATTATTATTATTATTAGGAACCATTGAGCTTGGGGTCAAGAGCAATATACAGGTTATGGAAGAAAGAAGTTGAAGTTGTTGCCAATAGTAAAACATTCAGAATTATTTATGAGATTTTGGACATAATAGTTATTATTGTAGGATGTAATGATTTTCGTCCTGGCATAGGGAACGAAGAGTAAGGTCGAGGTTTCCAGAGACGTGCTGTACAGCTGCTGCACATTTGGATACATATGGGATTATAAAAAGTCCAGAAATATGTTACTATACAAGTGTGTTCCCGCTAAAACACTCTTTTATCCAAAAAATATGAAAGCTGAATGCTCCTCACTCTAATGAACTGATAAAGTGGTTACCTAGTGGGGGGATGGTTTGATCATTCTCGTCTGTTATAGAGTTTAACCCTCCTGTTGTCCTCGAGTCAAGGGAGGAAGGAAGGAAGGGAGGGAGGAAGGCAGGAAGGAAAGAGGGAAGGGACAAAGGAAGGAAAGGGGGAAGGAAGGGAGGAAGCTAAGGGAGGAAGGGAAGAAAGGAAAGAAGGAAGGGAGAAAGGAAAAGAGGAAGGAAGGAAAGAAGGACTAAGGAAGGGAGGAATGTATGGGGGAGGAAAGCGAGAAGGAGGGAGGAAGGACAGACGGAAGGAAGGAGGGAGGGAAGGGAGGAAGGAGAGGGGGAAGGAAGGAAGGGAAGGGAGGAAGGAGAGGGGGAAGGAAGGAAGGAAAGGGGGAAGGAAGGGAGGAAGGAAGGAAGGGAGGAAAGAAGGAACAGTCAAAAGAGACGGGGGTATGCACTCCAGCAGACATGATAACCACAATGCTTTTAAAACATTACAGTCATGAGAGTTTCTCCGTTTGCCAACCAAATACTAACATTTCTGGAGGATTGGGTCATCTGCATCTTTGAAGTACTGACTGATGAATTCCTGAAAATGGATGAGGCTTTGAAATAAAAGCCTTCATTTTTCCTCATGAGTGGATCCAGCCTTTTCCTCTGTTGTGGACGAGGACGAGTGAACCGACCTGCCAGTGATCACCGCTGATACAGCATGTGTGTGTGAATGAGAAGCAGGTGTGCGTTGGCAGGTTTTTCTTTTCTCCGTGTGTCCGAGCAGCAGCAGCAGCAGCAGCAGCAGCCTGGTAGGAGAGCGCTCGGGGGCCGGCAGACCTCCTGACTGTCCAGCTGCATCTGGAAGGTAACGGTCTGGAAACCTGAGCTGGAAGGAAGGAAGGAGGGAGGAAGAAGGAAGGAAGGTAAGGGAGGAAGGAAGAAGGGAAGAGAGGGAGGAAGAAGGGAAGAGAGGGAGGAAGAAGGAAGGAGGGAGAGAGGGAGGAAAGGAAAGAAGGAAGGAAGGAAGGTAAAGAGGAAGGAAGGAAATAAGGACAAAGGAAGGGAGGAAGGTGGGGGGGGGAAGGAGGGAGGAAGGACAGACAGAAGGAAAGGAAGGAAGGAAGCAAGGAGGAAGAAGGAAGGAAGGTAAAGGAGGCAGGAAGGATGGAAGGAAAGGAGGCAGGAAGGATGGAAGGAAGGAAGGGAGGGAGGAAGGAAAGGAGGCAGGAAGGATGGAAGGGAGGAAGAAGGAAGGAAAGGAGGCAGGAAGGATGGAAGGGAGGAAGAAGGAAGGAAAGGAGGCAGGAAGAAGGAAGGAAAGGAGGCAGGAAGGATGGAAGGAAGGAAAGAAGGAAGGGAAGAAGAAGGAAGGAAAGGAGGCAGGAAGGATGGAAGGGAGAAAGAAGGAAGGGAGGGAGGAAGAAAGAAGGAAAGGAGGCAGGTAGAAACGCTCGGGGCTGGCAGACCTCCTGACTGTCCAGCTGCATCTGGAAGGTGACGGTCTGGAAACCTGAGCTGTGTCTGAACAATGTGCTCATATCAGATTGTGCTCAACAGGTTTTGGTGGTTGGCAGAGATGTCACTGAAACTAGGCCAGAGAGGAGGAGGATTATTTAAACTGTTAAACGGCCATGAAATCGATGACAATCCTTCAAACCGAGAAGTGGAGACAGTTGTTTCTATTGGCCATGAAACCCACAGTGTTCTTAAAAGACTTTTATTTTGTTAAGTGTGTGGCTTCCTTTTGCTTGTTTAGTTAACCCTCCTGTTGTCCTTGAGCCAAGGAAGGAAGAGAGGAAGAAGGAAGGAAAGGAGGGAGGAAGGGATGGAGGAAAGGAAAGAAGGAAGGGAGGAAGTAAAGGAAGGATGGACGGACGGAGGAAAGAAAGAAGGAAGGAAGGAGGTGGAGGGAGGGAAGGAGGAAGGGAGAAAGGAAAAGAGGAAGTAAGGAAAGAAGGTCAGAGGAAAGAAGGAAGGGAGGAAGGACAGAAGGAAGGAAGGAAGGAAGGAAAGGGGTGGAGGAAGGGACGGAGAGAGGAAGGGAGGAAGTAAGGAAAGAAGTACATAGGAAAGAAGGAAGGGAGGAAAGACAGAAGGAAGGAGGGAAAGGGGTGGAGGAAGGAAAGGAGGAAAGAGAGAAGAAGGAAAGAAGGAAAGGAGGGAGAAAGGAAGAACAGGCCGAAGGAAGGAAGGAAGGAAGGAAGGAACAGTCAAAACAGACGGTGTCAATTTGACCCGGGAGGACGACACGAGGGTTAAATAAATAAATAGACTAAAGTCCTGCACAGACTTCATTGTTAATATCAGAAGTTGAACTGCTGCATGCTAGATGTCTTCTACTTCCAGTCTGTGTTCTTCAGTGAATGTGTGCAGGAGGCTTTAAGTTTCCACATCACATGTATGTAAGTTGCATACTGAGCCACGATTGGCTGCAAACTACTTGTGATGTCATAAGTCATGCTTGAGGGTGCACGTGTTAAACTGAGATTTAAGGTGAGCGCAGAGAAACTTTCCATCTTCAGCAGATGAACGTGAAAACAAACATTCATCATTCTGCACGGTGAAGCTCAAACATCCAGCTGAGCGAACACGAAGTAGAAACACATTTTAAAAAGTTAGATAACGGGCGAGGCTTTAATGTTTTTATGTCTTACTAAATAAGACATTTGGCTTCGGGAAACAGTCGGTGACAAAAAGATGCAACGTTCAGGCCAAATTTTCCCATCTGCATACTTCTGCAGTGAGCGTTTCCCTCTCATGTTACGAGGTCTACATGTCGATCATGGTGTTAAAATGAGAGTTGTGTTTCACTGAGGTGAGAAGAGTGTGAAGCAGCTTGGAGACAGCAGAGTAATAACTGGGATCTGTGGACGGAGAGACACACTGTCTGTCTGTCTGTCTGTTTCCCTGCATGTCAGTTATTCAGGGCCATCTCCTGGCATTATGCTGCACTCATCTGGGATTCAAGTTCTCGCTCTCTCTCTCTCTCCCTATGTCTCTCTCTCTCTCTCCCTCGCTCCCTATGTCTCTCTGTCTCTCTCTCTCCATGTCTCTCTGTCTCTCTCTCCCTATGTCTCTCTCTCTCTCCCTCTATGTCTCTCTCTCCCTATGTCTCCCTCTCTCCCTATGTCTCTCTCCCTCTCTCTCTCCCTATGTCTCTCTCTCTCTCTCTATGGTTCTCTCTCTCTCTCCCTCTCCCTATGTCTCTGTCTCTCTCTCTCTCTCCCTATGTCTCTCTATGGCTCTCTCTCTCTATCCCTATGTCTCCCTCTCTCCCTCTCTCCCTCTATGTCTCAGACTGGTTAAAAGCAAACTTGAAGCTTTGAAGCGTGGGCCAACGCACCAACCTGCCTGCACTGGCCAAGCTGAGGTGTAGGATGGCTGCAAGGGGGAAGGGAGGGGAGGGGAGGGGAGGGGGGGGATCACAGAGGAAGTACAAAAATATGTCCTGATTTACATACACTTACATACACTTTTTTTTTCTCTCTCTCTCTCTCTCTCTCTACTGTAACACAGACTTTTAAACTCCTCAGCACTGTGAAAACTGGGATGTTCAGGTTCCACATGTTTCCATGTTTCCAAGCAGTAAGCTGATGATATATGTCACATGGATCCATTTACAGCGGGCATTAAAATTCCATTGCTGCTAGAGGATGCATTAGAGTTATTTATGTGCAGTAAGTGGCACTGTACTGCATTGAAACACAGATGTAAACACACACACAGAAAGATCTGAATCTGAATCTTCTGGCCGCCTCCACACACGCAGAAAGTTCATGAAAAGAAATCTTTGATAGCATGAGCATGGCTGGATTAAAATCCTATGAGGCCACGGGGCTAAAGGTTGTTGTTGGGCCCCTGTTGACTCCCATTATACGTTATAGTAAACTAGATTTAATTAGATAATTGTCAGATAATTATCTAGCGAGTGATTAACCCTCCTGTTGTCCTCGAGTCAAGGGAGGAAGTAGGAAGGAAGGAAGGAAGGAAGGAAGGAACAGTCAAAACAGACAGGGTCTGTCCTTCCTTCCTTTCCTTACCCCCTTCCTCACTCCCACCTTCCTTTCCTTCCCCCCTTCCTCCCTCCTGCTCTCTTTCTTTCCTCCCTTCCTTCTTTACTCTGTCCTTCTCTCCTTCCTACCTTCTTTCCTCCCTTCCTTATTTTCTCTGTCCTTCTTTCCTTCCTTCCTGCTTTCCTCCGTCCCTCTCTCCTACATTCCTTCTTTTCTCCTTCCTTCCTTCCTTCTTCCTCCTTTCCTTCCTTCTTCCTCCCTCCCTCCCTTCCTTCCTTCTTTGACTCGAGGACAACAGGAGGGTTAAGACAAATGAACTCAATGTTAACTAATGCAATTACAATCTGAAAGCTAGAAGTTTTCAGTTATGGTTAAATTGGTGACATACCTGGTTACCGTGGTAACAGCAGTGACAAATACATTGCATTTCCTGTGGCTGTTTCATATAAACATATTTTGCAATTTTAATGCTTTTAGTGTGAAGAAACAGCAACAGGAAGCTCACTTTACATTAATTAACCCTGTGTGTTGAGTAGAAACTGTAGTTCGATGTGAGTTAGATTATCAGATAATTAATTTACAACCAGAATATCAATTAATTAAACATACAGAATGCAGGTTTTTATTAATGTGCAGCAGCAGTTCAGATTAAAGGACGTCTGAGTTTTCTAAAATCATGAAACCCCTTTTCATCTCCCCTCGCTTCCTTTCCTTGCATGTCTCCTTGTAAAGGGAAAAATGTGGATGCATTTAAGGGGATTGTTGTGTACCCTTTGATGTGACAAAAACAGCGGAGTTCCCCTTTAATTGGGAGTTTTTACATTAACACATCATCATTAGTCAAGAGCATTTTCTGCCCCCTCCAGTCTGAGCTGAAGGTGGTCATGGGGTTTATAGTCTGTCTGTGTCACGGAGCTGAAGTCTATCTTGAGCTCTGACCTGGAAACTCAGAGGTGAAGTGGCCCATTAACCTCCGTGTGGATGTCTGCAGGCCTCATAACAGGAGCCACTTAGCATCGCTCCCTTCCTCCTATAGCCTCTGAAGGTTTACCACACCTCCCTTTTCAAGACAAGTCATCCATCCATCCAGGACCAGCCAGCAGAGGAGGACAACAACAACAGTAACAAGGTGTATAGTTCAAAGGTTTCTTCTTCTAAGTTAGGGGTGTCAAACATGCGGCCCGTGGGCCAGAACCGGCCCGCCAAGGGGTGCAATCCGGCCAACTTTCCTTCCTGTGTTCTTTTCCTTCCTTCCATCTGTCCTTCCTACATTTCTTCCTTCTGTCCTTCCTTCCTTCCTTCCATCTGTCCTTCCTTCTTTCCTTCCATCTGTCCTTCCTACCTTTCGTCCTTCTGTCCGTCCTTTCTCCCTTTCTTCCTTCTGTCCTTCCTCCCTTTCTTCCTTCCTTCCATCTGTCCTTCCTTCCTTTCTTCCTTCTGTCCGTCCTCCCTTTCTTCTTTCCTTCCATCTGTCCTTCCTCCCTTTCTTCCTTCCTTCTTTCTTTCCTTCCATCTGTCTTTCCTTCTTCCCTCCTTCCTTTTGCCTGTCTTTCCTTCCTTCCCTTCTTATTTCCTTCCTTTCTTTCCTTCTTTCCCTCCATCTTTTTAATGATCCGGCCCATATGAGATCAAATTGGTCTGTATGTGGCCCTTGAATGAAAATGAGTTTGACACCTCTGTTCTAAGTAGAGATGTCAGCAGAAAAAGGTCCACGACGACGACCACCACCCCAAAATCCACCGAGGTCTTTGGTTTCACTTGCAGGGGAGGAAAAACACAGGTCCGCTCTTGTTGTCGGACATCAAAGCCGAGGTCCTGCGAGGAGAAGATTTATATGCTGGTCGTGTTCCTCTGTCAGGTTGATCCATGTTTATACACAGCTTTCTCTCTACTTTGACAGCTGCTGTGGTCAGAGTTACAGATTATACAAGAGTTTGGCAAACCTACTGTAGAAGTGAGGATGGCATAGTCAATCCCAGAGTAAAAAATCAACAAATAGCTTGAATCCCACCTCCGTAGTAATCATACCGTGTTAGTACCAAAAAATTCCAGCGAATCATCAATTATAAACAAATCACAAGTCTGCAACTCAACGCTTGTACCTTTCCTCGGGTGGAGATTATACAGCCGGTCTGGCAAACTCAACCGCAGGAATGATGTGTGCTCATACCAAAGTTGAATATTCAATGCTTTGCCAAAGTGTTCAGTGAGGACACCGTGTTCATACCAGAGTGTCTGTGAATCATCAAACACAAATCACCAAAGGTTTCATCACCAGTAGTGGTTCGTAACGACTTATTCATGTCTCGTTGTCAATCATAAAGAGGGACAGCATCAGTGATTCTTATGTTGTTATAGTGAGTTTATACTTGTTGTATTAATCATCCCAAACCAGCTGCTGACATTATGCAACATTATTTTTTTTTAGCAATGCTAGTGTCATGACTGTAGTAGTCCAGACTGAAATATCTCATCAAATTTTGGTTTAATAGCTGTTAAATTTTGTGAAGACATTAATGCTTCCCCTGAGACTCAATCTTACTTGTGTGATCCACTGACTTTCCCTCTAGCGCCACCATGAGGCAGACATTTGTGACCAAATACCTGCAAAACTACCGACATTGCCATCAACCTCAGCTGTAGCTCGTTGGTTCGTCTCAGCAGCGTCTCTCCGCGCTGCGCCGTTTCCAACTCGCGACAAGCTCAACAGAGCAGATTGCACCAGACAGGAAGTCAGACACAGAATCAGCATAATAAAACTTCCGTCTTTCAAAATAAAACAACTCGTGCAGCCTCCCGATCGTATTTCAGCAACAAACAGGAATAAAACAGACAGATAAAGACTCCATCTAGCTACATAGCTACTGACACATGACATAAGCACAAAAATCTAAGAAAATGACCAAATCAACTAAAATTGAGCAAGTTAACAAAAAAATTGGGTCATTTAGTTGTGCTGCTACTACAGTAATTACGGTAGCAAGTTAACAGAATCGGGCCGTTTAGTTGTGCTGCTACTACAGTAATTACTGCAGACTAAAGGCACTCGTTTGGATTTGATTGGGCTGCCGTAATTACTGTATTAACAGTGCAACTTCATTTTAAAAGGCAGATTTCTCTCCCAGAGCTCCGCTGCCGTAACGCTCCCGGTGTGAGTTGACACCGAGCAGAGGACGGCGCTAAACCGTAGCGCAGCCGTTCCGTGCCGCTGACGGACCCGGTGGAAATCCCCACTAAGTCTGCCATGACCATTAAGAATCATTGCAGCAGTGCGTCCAGTGTGTTTTCCTACTCTATGTGTCTTGGCTTCATGTTAATTTGGCTTATATACACACACACACACACACACACGAGGCTTCGGCTTAAACACGTAAACTGACTCTGTGTAACCTCGCTTCCGGTCTGCTGACAGATTTATGTGTGTGTGTTCCTCTTCCACTTCAAATGTCTCTGTATCTGACTGGAAGATACAGTAACATCTACTTATACCAGAAGTTATTTTTGCATTATTCACATCTGAATTACATTTCCTGACCCTGTACTACACCACCGTACAGTTTGTAGTACTCATGTAGTACAATTTGTACTTGTACACTCACAGATTGCACTCTGTCTTTGTCACAGATGGACACCAGAGGAATACAGACGGCATCTCACATGTTAATCATCAGAAACCTCATGTTGATCATAACCCTCAGTGTTTGTGTGTGTGTGATGAATGTGTGTAGAAAAAGCTCATCATGCATGAATATGGATTTGGCTCTCGTCGCTCCGTCCCAAGGCTCGAGTCCAACATGATCACGGCTCAAACCCAGAGATGGATATAGATATAAACATGTGCTGGAGATCAGACAAGGCCTTGTAATCTGGGAAAAATCCCCACGTCTAGTTGTGTAACTTTGCCCTGCTGGTAGTGTGTATCTATATCTGCCATCTCGTGTCCAGCAGTTTAAAAACAAGTGATGCCCCGCTGTCTGCAGACATTTTTAAATAACAGGCGTGAATCTGTGAAATCCAGGACGTAACGTTTAAAAGGGTTCATGAGTTTAAGAGACGTAAAACTTCCTTAACCCTTGTGTTGTTGACTGTTCCTTCTTTCCTCCCTTCCTTCCTCTCTCCTTCCTTCCTTCCTTCCTTTCCTCCCTCCTTCTCTCTGTCTTTCCTCCCCCTACCTTCTTCCCTCCCTTCTTTCCTCTGTCCTTCTTTCTTTCTTTCCTCCCTTCCTCTTTTCCTTTCTCCCTTCCTTCTTTCCTCCGTCCTCCCTCCCTCCCTTCCTCCCTTCTTTCCTCCGTCCGTCCTCCCTTCATTTCCTCCATTCCTTCCTTCCTCCCTCCTTTCCTTCCTTCCTTTCCTCTCCTCCCTCCTTCTCTCTGTCTTTCCTCCCTTCTTTCCTGTCCTTCTTTCTTTCTTTCCTCCCTTCCTCTTTTCCTTTCTCCCTTCCTTCCTTCCTTCCTCCGTCCTCCCTCCCTCCTCCCTTCCTTCCTTCTTTCCTCCGTCCGTCCTCCCTTCCTCCTTTCATTTCCTCCATTCCTTCCCTCCTCCCTCCTTTCCTTCCTTCCTTCCTCTCTCCTTCCTTCCTTCCTTCCTTTCCTCCCTCCCTCCTTCTCTCTTTCTTTCCTCCCCATAGCTTCTTCCCTCCCTTCCTCTTTTCCTCCCTCCCTCCCTTCCTTCCTCCCTCCTTTCCTTCCTCCTTTTCTTTCTTCCTTCCTTCTTCCTCCCTTCCTTCCTTGACTCGAGGACAACAGGAGGGTTAATCCAAAAAAAATGAACAATTAATCCTTCAATTAAAGCAGAAGCACATTAAAAATGATCAGCATTGCATTTACAGTGTGTCAAGTGACAGCAGCAACAAGTAACGCTTGAATACTCTTTGGTTCTTCTCTTTCACTTCAGCCAAACAGGCAAATCTAAACATGTTTGATTTAAAATGTCAATTCAGCACAAAATCCTTAGGAGAGTGGAGCAGGTTTCTAATGATTAGCCACAGCTTTAAAAACCAAGAAAAAAAGGAAAGAAAAAGAAGCTTGGTCTACTATTCTTTGATCATGTTGTAAGTAGTGTCTGTGGTGTGATGATTGACAGATAGCATGAAGTGGTATGAGTGAAATGTGCCCAGGGAGGTTGGGGCAAAGATACACCGTCCAAAACAATGCTTTCCCCTCACTGAGGATGGGATTTAACAAGAGAAAGAATGTGATAGATTTAATGCTACTGAGGTGTTTGCTTGGCACAAACCAAATCTGGCAGGTTTTTGAGGAGGGAGGTAAAAGGTTAGAGTCTTGGTGAAAGCGTGCATGAAAAGCAGGAGTAGAGAGAGGGGGGGGGGGGGGGGGACAGAGAGACACACGGAGAGAGAGAAAGAGAGAGAAAAAAAAGGAAGAGAGAGAGAGAGGAAGAAAGAGAGAGGGAGAGAGAGAGGGAGATAGAGAGAGAGAGGGAGACAAAGAGAAAGAGAACATGTTAGACGAGTCAGGAGAATGTGCCCTGAAGATGAGTGTGCAGGAATAAACAGATCAGTGTGATGTTTGACATTCATGAGATCTAAACTCCCCTCAAGTGAGAAACGAAGAAGGAAGCTTTGATCGAGGAGGAGAGAAGCATAGAGAAGTTATGTGAAAGGCTATTACGTGTGTGTCTTTGTCAAAACTCATCTCAGAGATTCGATATACAGGATTTATGCTCATGTACTTCCATGCGTCCTTTACGTTAGCATGGATGTTAACCAATACATCCACCAGGGGGCAGCGCAGAGTTAAAAACAAACATGGCGACTGTGGAGGAGATATTGATAATGTTCCTCTTGCATAAAAGATAAAAACGATATGTTTAAAGTTTCTAACCAACTCGCAAAACCTTTCCTCAAAAAGTTCCTCCATTGTTATTTTTTCTTCGTGTCTCACTAGAGCTACGTATCGAGTAGTGACAGCAACACTGCCCCCCCCCCCCCCCCCCCCCCATGGTTTCCGGTGGTACTGCTCCGTTTGGTCCGTATCTGTAAGCTTTATGGAAACGTGCAGAAATACGGACGAAATGAACGCAGAGCACGGACAGAAGGCTCCGTCTGTATCAGGCGGGGAGTTCTGGTCCTCTGAAATGAGGCCAACGTGGAAGTAACTTAGAGCTGCATTCTATCAAAAGGCCACCAGGGGGCGACCGTCTCTATACAAGTCAATGGAGAATTCACCAACTTCTCACTTGATTTCTAACCTCAGTAAACATTTTCAAAATGTGTTTATGGTCTCAATCGCTAGTTTAAAGCCTTCTTCAATGCAGTATGATGTTCATTTGGGACATTTTGGCCTCCCTGATTTTATATGTGATGATAAAGCAGGGTATGCATTAGGGCGTGGCTACGTCCTGATTTACAGGTTGATTGACCAATGTCCTAGAGATCCAGGCCTCGCAACCATAGCAACCTCCCCGCTCCGCCCATGGCCCCGCCTCATGCCCATATAAGTAGAATCCGTGTTTTTATTTTTCCCAGCATGCACCTGAAATGTTCAAGATGGGGCTGCCTAGATTCGAAATTATTGGCTTCCGAGCAGCAGTCCACAAACCAATGGGTGACGTCACGGATGTTACGTCCATTTCTTTTATACAGTCTATGGTTTCTCCCTTTAAGACCGAGTGAGACGTTTGTGTGGTTCTCCCTTTAGAGCAACATGAGTGTGTTTTTTAGATGATGTCATCATTTTCAAGACGGTGTGACCAATGAAATGCATCATGATAATAGATGACTGGCTCAGTTTTTTTTCATACTCTTTCAATAACAATAAAGTCCTTTCCATTGCATCACTGATCTTTCTTTTACTGTAAATCTCTTTGCACCAATGCCATCGAGATCATTTGCTGCACAGTTGGCCTTTGGCAATTGAAGTGATGGGAAAGGAGGAGGCAAGCAGGGAGAGAGCAGAGGGTGAAATTCACAGGAGCACGAACCCCAGACGGGAACAAAATGTACCTGCGGGCGGAGGTAAATGCTCTCACCTCAACGCTTAAAGCTGCAGTTACTGAGATTATGTCTCAACTAGAAAAGATTGCAAAACACCAAGAATGCAGAAATGGTTTCACCAAAGTTATCCTTCATCGCCTATTGTTTGTAACTCTCCTGGATGGATTCTTTAGAAGCTGTAACATGGTTTCAGATCTCTCAAATTCAAAAAGATCTGGTGAGCTCATTGACAGCTGGTTTAAAAGAGTCCATCGATTTATCATTGCACTCCTTTTATATTGTCAAAGTAAAAATTGATGCATCAGAGACATTGTTTTTCTTAATCCACACATTTTTCTTCCTTGTCAAAACCTAACGCCTACATCACTCTCAATGCAATTCAATGGCCAACAGTGTGTTTGGAGATTCAGGTGCATTTTTAGCTATTAGCAGCTAATTTAGCTTTGGAGCCGCGAGCCTCCAGCAGAGAGGAGGAGTGGTCTACTGAGTGGTCTAAGACTTT
>NC_070593.1:4093046-4149249 GCF_027409825.1 Scomber japonicus
CACCCTTCCTTCCTCCTTTCCTTCCTTCCTCCCACTCCTCCCTTCCTTCTTTCCTTCCTTTTATTATTATTATTATTATTGCATGATACAACTTACCAACCCACATCATGTGACAAATTAACAATATGCAGCACGCACTATTATGTAATGATATAGAGATAAGGCGTTTTACTGTAACACGATAAGATCCACTTTGCCTCCTTGTGAAAGCGTCTCCTCGGCTTTCATTATGTGTTGCAGTAAATCTTTTGACATGAAACAGAATCAGGCCATTTGTTGTGATGAATAGGTGGATGATATTGGGAGTAACGACATTCTTCTTGTTGAGTTGAGGCTTGTCTATAAAATGTGTAGCCTTGGGTGGTGAGCATGTAAGCCAGGCGAGCCGCATCAAACTCAAAAAGAAAATGAAAATGACTCGTAGGACTCTACTGTGAAATGAACATTTCTGCTACTTCTTGTTTAGGCGTTGTCCTCCTGGGTCAAATTGACCCCGTCTGTTATAACTGTTCCTTCCTTCCTTCCTCTCTCTTTCCTCCCTTCCTTCTTTCTTTCCTCATCCCCCCTTTCTTCCTTCCTTCCTTCTTTCCTCTGCCCTTCTTTCCTTCCTCCCTCCCTCCTTCCTTCTTTCCTCCCTCCCTCATTTCCTCCATCCTTCCTTCCTCCCTTGCTTCTTTTGTTCCTCATCCCCCTTTCTTCCTTCCTTCTGTCCTTCCTTCCATCCTTCCTTCTTTCCTCCCTCCCTCCTACCTTCCTTATTTCCTCCCTTCTTCCTACCTTCCTTATTTCCTCCCTTCTTCCTCCCATCCATCCTTCCTTCTTCCTCCTTTCCTCCCTCCCTTCCTTCCGTCTTCCTTCCTCCCTTCATTCCTTCTTCCTCCCTTCCTTCCTTCCTTGACTTGAGGACAACAGGAGGGTAAGGGGGGTCACCACAGCAGATCAATTGTTTCCATCTCTTCCTTCTAGTCCTCTTTTGTCCAAACCACCTGCATGCCTTCCTTCGCACAAATCCATAAACTTCCTCTTCAGCCTTCCTCTTTTGCTCTTCCCCTCAAATATAACCAACGTCTCTCTCTCCTCTGCTTATATCCAAATCATCTCAATCTCACCTCTCCAAACTGCCCAACCTGAGCTTAGCATCTTCACCTCCAGCTCCGCCTCCTGTCTTTCCTTACAGTGACTCGCTGATACCTTTCTGTCATAAATCACTCCTGACGTTCTCCTCCACCCGCTTCGCTTCGCCTTGCCCCTCACCTCTCTTCTTTTTACACAAACTAACCTCTTTACTTTGATCTGTTTGACTCCAAGTATTTACAACCTTCACCCACATGTATTCCATCATACTTTCATACCTCACACCTCGACAGGATCTCCTCAACCAGCTGTCTGCTCTCACTAAAGATCACAGTGTCATCTGCAAACATTGCACTTCCAAGAGACTCCAATTTAATCTACTAGTTTTCTTACTAAGGCAAATGTCCTGCAAATTTAAAAAATGCTTCCTATTGGACATCATTTCAAACACGTAATGAATAGAAGTGTAAAATGACCAAGTAATGTATGCATACTTTGCTTATTCTATTGTTCCTTAATATGATGCAATAATGCAATAAAATTAACTTAATTACCTCCTTGCTTGAGTTTTCCATTTTCCGTAACAGTAAAAGTAAAAACATGTAAAATGTGAAAGAAACATTTAGCACTTAGTAAAAATACATTAAAACACAAACAGTTGCATAAATAAGCAGGTGTTAAAAGTAGTACCAGTCTGTTTGGATTTGTTTAAAATAGATATTTGTAGTAAAACATTAAAACCAAACTAATTTCACAGCTGAAAAGCAAACAGTGTGTTGATAGTTTGCTCAACACGGCACACCAGAGCTGACTTTACGCTAGCTAGCACCATGACAGAAGTTAGTGCTAGCTAGCGTTAGCCGGCGAGCTAACAGCTAAACAGTGGAGTTTAACTGCAGCCCAGCTGTCAGATTAACATGTTGAGCAGCAGGTGAGCTTCCTAGCAGGACAATTAAATAAAACTGCTGTAGATTTCACCACCAAACTGGAAATACAGTACGAGGCTTTCACCCTGTTAGCGCTTTTATACGTTAGCCTCCTACTAGCATGATACCATTTGACTGTAATGACAGTAACGATCTCTCTACCAAACATTATGCATTAAAGTCAGTTTTTATAACTAATACGTCAAAGCTTACTAGTTTTACTCCAGAGCTTTTAACTATATAACAGCCCAGATAGCATGCAAATGTGGGCCACTTGAGGCAATGATCCGGCACTGTAGGCATTCTTCTGGCCCGGACAAAACAGACGTGAACCTAAACTGGCCCATGTAGTAAATGCTACATTTGGGCCAAATATCACAAAACAAATATGGCCCATCTTTGGCCGAAATATGGCAAGTATGGCAATGACTAATCCGGATGTGAGCCTAAAGAGGCCCACATATAAGGAAACACACTTGGTCCACCTTTGTTGAAACATATTTGGGCCAGTCTTGGCCGAACTGGTTTATTTGGTGTGTTTTTGGTTGACATCTGGCATTGTGATGGCTTGGTTATGGCCCACTTTTGGCAAACATGAGCGGACCGCCCAAGTGCCATCATTCCATGCTGTATGTGGGCCGGATGAACATGTCAGGTGTGGGCCAGATATGGGCCAAAAGAATTTTGCTATCTGGGAGGGTCTTCAGAGAATGCAGTTTGCTCTGTTATTATTGTTATTATTATTATTATGATGATGGAGATGAATCTGTTGACATGGAGGCTCAGTCGCTGTTATAATCTCATCCATAGCACTTTCAGGAGTCCTCGCCCATCTTGGCTTAGCTCAATGCAATGAAAATAGAAAAACAGAATACATTTCTCTCTTCCTGTAAAAGATTAAAATGATTTTGATTATATTTGTCTGATGAAATGAGATTTGGGGGAAACCATCTAACCACCCTTATTATATAAAACAGTACTTGCCTGGATCATAGCTGCTTGCAGAGCCACAGCATGATGTGCCTTTGGATCTCAGTTGGCAACTGTTTACATTTCCAGTAAATGTGGTCGAGGTCTAAATTGTTCATTTCTTTCTTATCTATCTCAACATGGAGGAGGTAAGTGTGGGTGGTGACCAGCAGTCACTTTACAGCTCCATATTGCTCCGTGTTTGCTTACCGACGCCCATGTCTGAGCAATCCAATAAAAACTGGAGGATGACTCTTATAAGTTTACACTGCCCACATATTCTGTTTTATTTGGAAACGCATCATATTATTGAAGCTAGAGATGCTCTAACTTGAATTTTATTGTGATGACAGACGAGACATCCGCAAGCAAATGTGCCAATAAAGACTGTGTGAAAAGTTAGTAAGTGAATCATAAACTTCTGTTGATGGGTAAATGCATCCGTAATGATAACACTTTAATAACATTGTTGTGTGCAATTCTGTGATGTAATTGTTGTTGGGATGGATAAATTAAAAAGCCTTTATTGCAACTGGCTACTGCATATTAAAAAGCCAACATGTTTCGACTTAACGCAGAGATCTAGGCCTCAACTATATACTATCATCAGGTCATATGACCACATCACATGACTACAAAGGTGCAAATCACACCATGGTGCCCTCCTCTAAAGGTTGTTGATGAGTAATTTAATGGTGATGTACCATTTGTTGTAATTGTGGCTATCAAGGTATTTAACGAGTCCAAGACAAATTTCCTTAAGTGGGACAATAAAGTATATTGTATGGCATTGTATTGTATTGTAAATTCATTTATAAAGTATACATATTTTTTTTATTGTTGTGCAAATGTGCAACTTTACTTTTACTTTCTTTGTTCTTTTTAACTATGGCGGCAGCTTGTCTCAACACTTAGAGTCCAAGACAAACAATAAAAGTATCTATCTATCTATCTATCTATCCATCTATCCATCTATCCATCCATCCATCTAGTATTTAAGTATATTTTGATAACTTGTAATTATAACTTGTAATTATGTCTTTTCACATATTGTTATTAGTATTACCACTTGTGATCAGCATTAACAAGCTTTTAAGTTGATTTGTTGAACTTATTTCCACATCCAGTAGTTACTGATCAACATTATCATTAATCTGGAGTCGTGTTTCTGTCCACCTGCTGAATATAAAGTCCAATATTCTCTCTCTTTTAGCTCTGTTTTACTCTCTACCACCTCCTGAGGGAAATATCTAAATGCTCACCAGTTACTCTCCAGCTGACTGTGTCTGTTTGCCTGTTTGGGGCTGAGCAGGTAGTGAACAGTGACTTCTTTACAGCTTTTTCTCTAGAACCAGAACAGTAAAGCTGAGTAAAGACTAAACTAAACTCACTAAAAAGTTAGTATCTGTGGGTTCATCACTGCCGGTCACACACACACACACACACACACACACAGACATGTTAAACATTGTTATTATCAAAGTATTGATTATAGCCTGTGTAAGGTTAAGAATATTTCTTACAGTGAAGCAGATGTTGCCATGGGGAATGAAACTCCCCCTTGCATGTACAGTGTGTCTTGTATGGATGAAATTATCAGTGAAAGGATGCAGGCGTGGCCTCAAAGTATGTGTTGGCCTACTCTCTCTCTGCTGTATGAATACATACCCACAGGACATAGGCATCAATGTCAGCTATTCTGATGAGGGGCCCAACCCACTTCTTACCCTCCTAAATCATCGATTCCTTCTCTGCACACACACACACACACACACACACACACACACACACACACACACACACACACACACACACATGCATTAAAAAAAATACTTTGAGTTCTTCTCTCTCTGGAAGTGCTCATTGTTTTGAGTCCTCCTCCACACTTTGAAGTGAAGGGGTCAAGCGGAGGCTCCCTCCTCGTCCCCGGGAAGAAGCGAAGAGCAGAATATTCAGTGTTGGGAACATCTGGGAGAGCGCACTAAGCAGGGTTTACTTGGCAGGCGGTTGGTATTGGCATCGACAACCTTCCTACCGGGGGCCTTTCATCTCCGTTTGAACATGTGGACTCGGCCCTAACCCTGGGAGGAGTTGGAGGGCTCGCTGCCAGCAGAGGCCGAGGCGTGGTCGCTCAGAGGAGGAATCCGGCTCTCCTGCTGTCCTCAGGAGCTCCACCGAGCATTCCTCCTTCGCTCCCTTTCTCCCCTACCCATGAACACGCTTCTCAACATACTGTCAGAGCCTCTGCCTTCAAAAGCATATATATAGTAGGTTTCAAAAGACTATGATTATGATGTTTAATTGCCTGCACAGAAGCTCATAGTGTGTATGTGTGTCCTGTCACGTTCATAAATTATCTCTCACGCTCCACTAAAACCTTTACTGATAAGATTTTGTCAAGGTTAGACTTGACTCAGCACTTTGGATAAAGAATAAATGGATGTGATATGAATAGCATGGAGCCCAGCAGTTATTGTTTGATGGTTTGTACAAATAAAGTGATTATTTAGTTTCTTTAAAAAAAACCCATGAGCTCAAATTAACATTACAAAACCATTTGTCAGAATCCAACGTGACATTTTTTAAACTGTATTAATGTAAAGTAGTTCATTGAGACTGTCCACTGCTTATCTGGCACAGCATTATACAACCAGGTGTGGCTAGCAGAGGGCAAAGAAGGTCTCGTGTAGCATTAAAACTGTCTGAAAAGGGGCGTTTAGCAAGATCTGACCAGGCGAGGAGTTCTGGTCCTCTGAAATGAGGCCAACGCGGAAGTAACTTAGAACTGCATTCTATCAAAAGGCCACCAGGGGGCGACCGTCTCTATACAAGTCAATGGAGAATTCACCAACTTCTCACTTGATTTCTAACCTCAGTAAACGTTTTCAAAATGTGTTTATGGTCTCAATCGCTAGTTTAAAGCCTTCTTCAATGCAGTATGATGTTCATTTGGGACATTTTGGCCTCCCTGATTTTATATTAGACGATAAAGCAGGGTATGCATTAGGGCGTGGCTACGTCCTGATTGACAGGTTGATTGACCAATGTCCTCGAGACCCAGCCATTGCAACCATAGCAACCTCCCCGCTGTGCCCATGACTCCGCCTCATGCCCATATTAGTAGAATCTGTGTTTTTATTTTTCCCAGCATGCACCTGAAATTTTCAAGATGGCGCTGCCCAGATTCGAAACTATTGGCTTCCGAGCAGCAGTCCACAAACCAATGGGTGACTTCATGGATGTTACGTCCATTTCTTTTATACAGTCTATGGGTTTTATGCCAGTACTGTACATGGCTTTGTTGAGTAGGGAATACCTCTGTCTTGGGACAGTAGGTGTGTTTCAGTGATAATGAGGCAGGGGCTTTATGAATACACAATGATACCGACTGTAATTATTGTACTGACACTGTGTTTGTGTTGTAAATTATATCAGAATGAATATGAATGAAAGGTGCTTGGTAAACTTTTTTTTTCTTCCATCCACCAGTTTTTAATTTGTGCATAAATTTCATATGGAATCACCAAAAAAAATCATCACCATATTTCCAATACACCTCTGTGCTGTGGTTCCTTTGATACTATTGACAAAACATTCACCTCCGTCTGCAGCTCATCATTCAGCGCAATGAAGGACATGTAACGTGGGTTTTTATCTGCAGCTTCCTCAGTTCAGCTTCCTATGATCTACCACCAAACAACAAAAACAAACATCAGTCATATCCTGCCAGTACTCTCTGTTTATGTTCGGACTCTTAATTTAGTTTCTGGTTTATTTTAGTTCTTCCTGTGTTTTCCCACCTTGGTTGATTACCTCATGTTTTTCACCTGTGTTTAGTTTCTAATAATCCCCTTGAGTATTCTTCAGTCTGTTAAGTTCTGCTTCGCCACTGTGTTTCAGCTCCTTTTATTTTTATTTTTTCCTGCACCTCCTCCTAATAAACTTGTTCCTTCTTTCCTTACTTCCTCCCTCTTTCTTTAATTTGTCCCTTCATTCTTCCCCTCCTTCCCTCCTTCCTTCCATCCATCCATCCATCCTTCCTCCCTACTCCTTTCCTTCCTTCCCCCTCTCCTTACTCCATTCCTCCTTACTCATTCCCTTCCTTCCTTGCCCTCCCTCCTCTTTTCCTCCTTCCCTGCTCACTCCTTTCTTTCCTTCCCTCCTCCTGTCCTTCCTTGACCTGAGGACAACAGGAGGGTTAAGATTGTGCTGCTTTTTATTGCAACTCAATTTAAAAATGCATTGAGGAAAGTGCTTTTTGAGCTGTGAACCAAAGCCGCCGCCGCCGCCGTTGTGTGTGTGTGTGTGTGTAACTCCAGCAGCTTGTGTGTTTATTATTAGGTGATGCGGTCGGAGCTGAGCTGGATACCGTCACTGAGACTCACAGGGACTAAATCAGCACAAGTGTTTGCGGCAGGATTTCATCATCACTCGAATGTGCGAGACTAATAAAGCACGCTGCTTGGTGAAAACAGGTGTGTGTAGTCTGTGGTGTGTGTGTGTGTGTGTGTGTGTGTGAAGGCAGGAGGCTAGGGGAAAGTCATTGAGCCTCCCTGGATTCATTATATCTGGGTCATTGTGTTTAAAAGCAGCAGGTCAGGGAATACCTCGGCCAGGCTGATACTGCTGAGATACCCGACTAACGTTCCCAAAACCTCACCCACCTCATCCACCTGAGCCACTTCAATGTTCAAGGTGAATTTTGAGGTTCAGCTATGATCATATTTAGGTTATTATGTTCACACTGCTGCTGAAAATGCCTCAATCTAATGTGAAAATGATAGAAGAATGGGTTTTTCCATAGATAGACAGACATAAATAAACAACAAATGAAACAAATTTCACTTAAAAGAAGAAAGCCGATCTAGGGGTTGAGCATAGCTCAGCGGGTAGCGTTCCCGCCCCATGTGTTGAGGCTACAGTCCTCGTTGCAGGTGACCCCGGTTATCCTGCGTGTCATTCCCCCTCTCTCTGCCTGTTTCCTGTCTCTCTTCACTGTCCTGTACATTAAAGGCAAAAAAGCCCGAAAAAATATACTTAAAAAAAAAAAAAAGACGATCTGATAAAGTAGAAGAAAGTCACACGCAAGGCAGCAACCTCTCTGCTGTTGAATGGTCCATTGACACTGAGTTAGGTGCTGGAGCTGGAGCCTTTTATACTGAGGCTGATTGCAACAAGGCACAGCTGAGGAAGGAGGGAACGCAGCACCTGAAGAAGAGAAAGAAAAACACTACTCTGACTGAACTTTCACTTAGCTTCATATCAGCGTGGCACTTAAATGTCCCACAAATTATCCCTAAGTGTAACAAGGAAACCTAACTTTTCCACTTCATCCTTTTAGAGCAATAAAAAGATTGCAGGAGAACAGGTGAAAAGGTGAATTTCATTATAATTTGACAAGAGATTCATCGCTACTGCAGGCTACGTAGTAAGCAAATACATGGCAGCTGCTGGAATCGCTCACCACAACGCTCTATGAAGCCTGCTGGTACAGTCCAGAGTCGCCATGAGTATCGTAACTAGGCGACGTGGCTCCTTAACGGGGCGTCTATTAACAGATATTAGCAGATATCTGACTGCTCTGGATGTGCTGAGTGAGCTTTGGTAGCCTCCTCTCACGGGAAGGAAGCCAGAAAGACCAGGCTGGGATAGTCGGGTCGATCTCTCTGTGATAGATAGATTCTCATAGTGAAACACAGAGCAAAGTTAGAAGAAGAATCAGGGTTTAGGTTAACTCAAAATGTCCATCTGAGGTCTTATGTTGGTCCCTGTTTGAGGGTACATGACAAGAAAATATTTGCCTTGGAGAGTAAACTGTAGAAACGTGTGTGGTAGACTCGCACATCTGGAATAAAACACTTTAAACCGAAGAAGAGCAATGTGTTTGAAATGTGCCATTAAAAGTACATCGGCATCAGGAACTACAGTGTGTGGACTTTCAGTGTTGGGAAAGTTCACTTTCTACAGGAACTAGTTCAAAGTTCAGTTCACAAATTTTAAAATGAACTAGTTTTTTTTTTTCAATATGTTGATTTTTCAAAATGATTGCCACCCACAGCTCATATAGAACCATAGACAGCAATTATTTTATCAGTTTTAACACTGAAACTATACTATGACTCTGTGGAGGCTGCTGTTGCCAGATTGGGTATTTTTTCCGCTACATATTAAGGCTGTTTACGGTGTGTTTTAGCCGGGTTTTCACCTGGAAGTCTCTATAGAAATAATGTTCATCAGGCAGAAATACAGTACGTTCAATTCACGTTTGCCCAAAATATGTGGACTTTCTTTTGCCTTTTCACAGAAGAGTAAAACCTTTTCAATGTACCTGTTACTTTCCTGCAGTGTCTCAAGTTTAAGTTCAAGAAGAAATTATTTTGGAGGAATTTTCTAGACGTGTCTTTTAATTTTTAATATGAACTTCACTGCAGGTTTTGCTGATATGGGGTTTGATACAAGTATTTTATCAATTAATTCTCATTGTTTTTTTTTCATCATGGTTAAATGTATTTAAATCAGAGACGATTTGAACCAGAAATCTTCTCGTGATAAACTAACTTACCAGCAAGAGCTTCTGTTGTTTTTGGCAAAGGTTTTTAGGAGATCAGTCAATATAACATACAATAAATAATAGAGTTATCTCTTCTTTGTTGACTTTAAAAGCAGGGTTATCTAGGGTACAACCACTAGGCTTGTATCTGTCCATCCGTTCATCCATCATGGCGTCTTTGCTCCAGTGAACTGGCCGACTTACCTGAAACGAGGTGGATCCTGCATCGCTGCATGCTCGCTGACTGTGGTATGACAGCCAGTAGATTATCTGCCACACTGATTCGTCCCCTTTTTGAGACTTTCAGTTAAACATCAAGTAAAGCCTTCGTAGCGTCGCCGTGGAAACCGCTTTGTGTCGGTCGTTTAGATGATCCAAGACGTCGAGCATCAAATGGAGCGCGAAACCATGATGGTCAAGGAACCTGATCGGACACTAAACACTGGTAAATCCTGCAACTATTAACTTAAACCGACTCATTTTATTACTAGTTAGGCTTTCTTCATTAAAGTATGGAAAGTACCAAAAATGTCTGAATGTCTTTGGAAGTAAAATGAAGTCAGATATTGTCAGATTTTAACCATTACAATGCAAGAAGGAGAAGGAGAGAAAGGTTTTACATGACTGTTGTTTCCAGGTGTTGTGGTTTGGTGGAGCGTGGCCGTCATTGAGAACATGATATACAAGAATGAAAGAAGTCAAAATGAAGTCAGAGATGTCAGATTTCAAGGTTTGGATTCAATATGAAAGTCCATTAAAGATATTTAACTATGTAACAGCTTCTCTAAATTACTGCTAATTACATGACTGTTGTTTCCAGGTTTGTGGTTGAAAGTGTTCAGCTGATATTTTGCAGGTAAAAGATGAAAGCTGAACAAAATATGTGTCTCAAACCATCACCAGGTTGCATCAAGTCAGGCGGCTTTTCTCTGTGAAAGGAGCAAATCTACTGAAACACTTGAGACTCACCAGCAAACCTGCACTCATAGTCTATGTGTATTTTATTGTTTTACTTTGCTTATCTTCTTTTCATCCTGTGCTGTATTGTATTTAATATATGGCTGTTTTTGGTTTACCTCCTTTATTATTCTATTTTCAACATTTTAATCTCTGTGTTACTTGCATCAGAGTGGGTTAGGATAATTACCGTTTTTTACAACCTGGACCTTATTTCTAGCATAAAATACGATCATTTACTCACCCAGACAACTTTGGTGTCATTTGGAGTCGTTCGGATGAAATTGACCTACGAACCTCTGATCTGACATCATCTGAAATGACATCATCCAGATCAGAGGTTAGCAGGTTAACATGCCACCACGGGCTCGGAGGGGAATAGCACTAACGTATCATAACTAAATATTGGTGAAATTAACTAGTTTGGTGGCAGATAATGCGTTATATAGAGGCTGCGCTTCAGTGCCCCGTGTACTCACATTATACGGATATACGCAGCGCAACACTGGAGCTAATTTCGTCCGAACGACTCCAAATGACACCAAAGTTGTCTGGGTGAGTAAATGATCGTATTTTATGCTAGAAATAAGGTCCAGGTTGTAATAAAATGGTAAATATCCTTTAAAAGTGCTCAGAAAAAAAATGGCTACTGGAACATCTTCTACTCCACAACAATTGAGCCAAATCTGATCATGTGACTGAACTGAAAGCTCCAGAAAAGCTACTAAACAGACAATGTAGTGAGGTTATTTTTACAGCAGCTGCTCCCAAAGTCAACGATGAACATTTAAACTCAACTGTTGATGTTGGGTTTAATGATTTGTGCTTGTTTGATGCAGGTTCTCTTTCATTGTGCTACTCCAAAGCTCCACACACTCTCCGGCACTGGAACAATGTGATGCCGAACATGCAGCATGGAAACATTAACGTGCGTGTTGTGGATCAATAGCCTTCACCGTAGCCAGCTCCTGTTGGAATCTGGTATTAGCTTACATGCTGCATTGTAGGAAGACATGCGATACTCATTCCTCCTCCTCCTCCTCCTCCTACTACTACACAATCATCTCCCGCTCTCCTTCATCATACTTCCCCTCCAAGTAGGTCGACAGCGATCATGCACTGTACATGCATGTGACCCGAAAGCCGCGCCATCCAGGATTCCAGACACGTTTCCCATTCTTCCCGAAACAACTGCCGGGTTAATGAACACACAGCACGGCACATAACGTCCCGCCAAGCATTGTGGATATCCAGCACAGCTGCTGGAAGGCTTTCATGCAGGGAGGGATAATGTTAATCATTTCCCACTGTGTCATTAAGGGGCAGATGGAGGCACGCGAAGGGCTCACCTCATTGGCCATGGCGCTAAATGAAGCGGGAGATTGAGAGGTGGCGGATTGGTCAAATGTCCATCTTAGAAAATAAAAAGAATGATACAATAAAACAGTGTATGCAACATTACACGTAAATTGGCGTGTAAGGATCGATACTCGTCAAAAGAGAAAATTTAAAGTATTGATTTCAAAGAATTAAAAACAACAATATATGTATTCAGTAACATGTTTAAAGGCCGTGTAAAGTGAATTCAGACATTTTCTTCTAAACACATTAAATAGGTCATAAATGTATTTCTAAAAAAGGTGTAAAAAGCATTTCAACCATTTAGATTTGAATTGTGGAGCTAGGCTTCACACACTGTGTTTCAACATTTCTGTGTTGAGGATTTAGTGATTAGCATAAACCCGCCCCTGCTGCTGTAGAGGTATAAATACATTCAGCACACACTACTACTACTACAGTCTACAGTTAGCCAGTTAGCTGAGTTAGCCACCGAGCTAGCAGCTGAGTTAGCCGCCGAGCTAGCAGCTGAGTTAGCAGCAGAAAACTCTCAGAGTAGCGTCCATGTTTCTGGTGACTTTGATTGACACTTGGTAGGGGGCGGGGTTTCAGCGGACTCGGAGGCCACGCCCACAACGTTTGGGAGCAGAGAAAGAGGCTGATTTTTACACAACTTTGAAGCCTAATTTCATATATTTGGCAATTTTTTTTAATCATTCAAATTTGGCAGGGTGGTTAACAACACATTTTTCTGTGGTATGTCAAACTCAGAACACAGATTTATTCTTACTTTACACAGACTTTAAATATTTAAAAAATGAGGAAAAAACCCTCTTGAGCAAAATCTTAAAGGTGTGACTTCAGATGTTACCTTCTTTGTAATCATCAACATTTTCATAAGTAACTTTAATTTATACTGTAACAGATTAAAGTTACTCCTCAACACTGAATATAACCATACCTGGCCACCGAGCTTATTACTGAGAGTATTTAAAGTAAAGTTGTGTGGGCGGTGTAATATTGATGCAGGATGTTATTACATGGATGTTAAAATGGACAAAACACTTCACACTACACGTCAGCATTATCTCATTCACACACAGTCACACACTGACGACAGAGACTGCCAACCTGCTCATCAGGATCTAATCTAATCCACATTCACACACCTGCTCACACATCGCTGGTGTTGGGAGTCATTTTGGAAGGTGAGTATTTTTACCTCAGGATCAAACCACTGAGCTTCTGGTTGTTGGATGAGCTGCTCTGCTTCCTGAGTCACAGCCGCTCCTACATGATTATCAGAGCTCAGGTTATAACTCAGTGGCTCTCGTGCTGTGGTTAAGCGTTATTTTCCTGATGTGACTTTAACACTCATCGGTTCTCCTTCTCAAATCCTTTTCTCGTTAAGATGAAAAACAAATTGTTATGTTTGTAGAAGCAGGGGTGGAGGTTTCCGGCATTGCTTCACCTGCTTCCAAGGAAAAGTGTTGTTGGAGCTTTTGTGGACTTTCTTCCAATTGTTATGTTTGAAATAGATAATAGTCTGATTTAACATTTATTACGTTACATTTTTTCTTATAAAACTGCACTTAAAAACTAGGATCAATACACTGACTGAGCATTGTATCAGAAAATGAAGATATGAGATGATAGAAGCTAGCAGCAGAAAGCTCTCAAACGTAGCGTCCATGATTCTGGTAGAGATGGTGACTTTGATTGACAGGTGACACTTGTTAGGGGGCGGGGCTTCAGAACTCTTGAAGCCTAACTTAAGTTGTTGGATGAGCTGCTCTGCTTCCTGAGTCCTTCCTTCCTTCCTTTCTTCCTTTCCTCCCTCCCTCCTACCTTCCTTCCTTCCTTCTTTCCTCCCTTCCTCTTTTCCTTTCTCCCTCTCTCGTACCTTCCTTCTTTCTTCCAGCCTCCCTTCCACCCTTCCTTCTTTCCTCCTTTCCTCCCTCCATCCTTTCTTTCCTTCCTTCCTACCTCCTTTCCTTCCTTCTTCCATCCTCCCTCCCTCCTTCCCTTCCTTCCTTCTTCCTCTCTTCCATCCTTCCTCCCTCCTTCCCTCCTTTCCTTGACTCAAGGACAGCAGAAGGGTTAAATATGTGAGTGACAAGCTGCTACCTTTGTCTAACATTATGAACTAGCAGTAAATCTACGACTCTTATCACTGTAAACTGATATTTGCAATACTAGAACAGAGAGTTTGGCTGACATAGCAACAGTAACTAAGGGAAACGGGTCTAAATATAAATATAAGACAGAAACCATCTCTCACCTGTTTGTTTCGATTGTGAAATATCCCAAAAGTTTTGGACTGATTTGGAGTCTCACCTTTCTGAAGCTGTCAACTCTACATACTTCTTTAAATACATGGGTCAATTATGGGGTTTTTTGTGGTTTAGTTTAAATTTGAAGGGTTAAAATGTGAAAATAAATGTATGAATAACTTGCACACATTCTTTTTTTGTGGACCCAGCATCAAATTTCTGCTTTTAATCCATTTTGAGAGAATATATTAGAGGATTATGGCAAAAATGTCTAAGTGGTGTAACCATAAAAACTTTGTACCAAATAATTCAACTTGCTTAAAAACAGTAAATAGTCAATAAAACACCATATCAACTAGTTTGGCATGATCTTACATTATAACTTTATATTAAATAAAGCTAATGGAATACTATTGTTCTAAATATTACATTTAATCTGGGTAACCATGGAGATCAGGAAACATTTACATTATTAGTATAAGTCCACTTAAAGGTTGAATATGTAGAATATTTATTAAAAGCTATATATTTTTTTAAAATAATACAGCCACGGGGTGTTTTGAGGGGTACAGAATGAAAGTATTGCTTTTCCATAAAAAAAATATTTAGTCTGAATTAATATTTTTAAAATTTTTTGACGGGTTCGACAATGACGTTCTGACACGTTCTGTGTACATTGTACCAAAGTCCTTCTCTTATTATGATATGTCTCTGATTGTACCAGCCATTTAGCGGCCGGAAGTGCGGGTTGCCAGGGTTGTCGTTGTTCCGGTGTAGCTACTGTAGGCTGGCACTGGGTGAAATGGAGTTGTAAACAAGCATAGCCGTGTTGGACTCACTAAAACCAGCGTTTTTTGCTCTCAAGTACAACTTTTCATCACAAAACTTCGAAGGTAAGACAGAATATCTGTTAGTCGCTGTAAATAAGTGGTTGTTTACCTTTGTTTTCTTTGGCTGCTGGTTCACTGAGTTTTTAGCTCAATAATAGTGGTACTGTTGAACACGCCAGGGTCTTAGCTTTCATATGAGATGCTATTTGTTTGTGTACCACGAAGTATCAAAACGGTAGCAATGGAAATGTGGAGAGTGGGTTGACTTTCTGACGCTATTCGGATTTTGATATTTGATCATTAACCTCTTAACGCACGCTGTTCCGTTCACGGGACGGGACGGGACGGATGTTAGGAGGTAGCCACACGTTCTTCTGAATGTTTTAAACACTAACCCTTAAACATATATACTCATGCCGTATATTGTTGGAAAGCTTAGATTGTTCTGATTCATTCAAGACCACTCACGAATTATATGGTTGCTCACAGCCGTAATAGTATTAGCGATTAGCTCGGCTAGCCCCTGAGCTAAGTAAGAAAAGCTATAATGCCTACATACCTTCAAAGTCTTCCCTTTATCCACAACGATCATCTTATGACTCAGGACTTTCTGTACAGCTCGCCAAGCATCCATTCTTGTGAAATATGAAATCCGTTTCCATAAAACCGGAATACTTTCCTCAATATGTCCATGTATTTAGTCCAACACGTAACGTAATAACACAAATAACAAACCATATACGGTCCGTTTACGTCATTTCCTGACCTGCGCGTCCATCTCAGAGTACACGTGACTAGATGTTTACGACCGTGAGCCTCTTCTGCTTCTGACGACACCACACACAAGCCAATCGGTGTTTAGGTTTAGGCAGTACATGCAGAGACATTGCTGCTACTCCCACTGGCGTTACAATGTAATGTACCTCGGTGGTTTCAAGTCAGTTACAGCGAGGGTATGTTCGCTTCCTGTTTTCAAAATAAAAGCAGCAACTCTATTGTTATGGTTTTCTTAATAATAAAAGGCAACGGGTGTTTTATTTTGTGAAAATGACGGGGGCGGCTGTGGCTCAGGAGGTAGAGCGGTCGTCCTTCAATTGGAAGATTGGTGGTTCGATTCCCGGCTCCTCCAGTCCACATGTCGATGTGTCCTTGGGCAAGACACTTAACCCCAAATTGCTCCCGTTGCTGTGCCAACGGTGTGTGAATGTGTATGAATGGTTAGACTCCTCTGATGAGCAGGTTGGCACCGTGCGTGGTAGCCCCTGCCATCAGTGTATGAATGTGTGTGAAAGGGTGAATGTGTATGATGTAAAGCGCTTTGAGTGGTCGCACAGACTAGAAAGGCGCTATATAAGTACAGTCCATTTACCATTTACCATGTTTTATCTTGCCAATACTTATTTATCACTGACACATAAATCAACATATTTGGGATTGAATCGAAACTTTTCTAGCTGCTTTTTTTCTCTCTTATTATTTTTACCTCTCATTATTTTTACTGTAATCATTTTATTTGTATTCCCTATATATATATATATATATATATATATATATATATATATATATATATATATATATATATATATATATACACATATATAATGTGTTATGCCATACTCATCATTTCCTGTTATGTGTTATTGTATTTTGAGCTGTAGCCATTTTTAGGATATTTTTGAATTGCCAACACTTATTTGTCACTCATATTGTACTCACATATATGAACCCCTTTTTTCTCTGATTAATTTGATTTATGTTCTTATTATTTGCATATATAATTGATTATGCCATACTCATCATTTCCTGTTATGTGTTATTGTATTCTGAGCTGCAGACTATAAGTGTGATGTGGTGTTTACCTGTTTGCTCAATAAAAAAAACACAAATTAAACTCAATATTAATCAATATATTAAAAAAAAGACAGAACATATAAACTTTGGTATAAAATACTTTAATAAATAATAGGATTGTTCTAAGAACAAACAAAAAAATTCCACTAACAAACCAAGACTTTTACCAAATTTTGTACAAAATAATTACAATGTTCTGCACATTCAGCCCGTCCTCGAGGGGCTAACACAACGTAAAATTTACTGACAGAATATGAATTTGAGTTTTCCATGATTTTGCATCAGCATTATTAAACAAAAAAACATAAAATAATAATGAAAACATAATGTTCATCCACAAATAGTGACAATATTTGACTCTTTTTTTCTTTTTTTAAATTCTCACTAGCGCTGTGGAGCTAATGCTAATGCTAATGCTAATGTTGAACTCTTCCTGTGTGTTCTTCTTTATAGTGCAGAAACAGACTCTTTAACAAACACTGGACAACAACCACAACAGTCAACAACATGAACAACAATACAACTTGTTCCCTTCATTAGACCAGAATAGATACACAAGGAGAGGCGGTGGAGGCGGAGGCGGAGGAGGGGCTGAACCGGGGGGTGGGGGGTGGGGGGGAATAATTTAGGATACACACTCATCCGCTGCGAGATTCCCAATCAAACCACACACACACTCTTTTTTTTGATTTGTCTGTGATGGGGGATTCAGTGTCTTGCTAAAGCTGGATGATGGCCGTCATGAAAGGGTTATTATTACTCACTAAACACCCCGCTGCCCTGCGAGGCATCTCCGCTGTCACCACACTGTAAAGCGCTGGATTTATCACTTTGAAGTGGACGAGCAGGCTGAAGGAGGAGCGGCTGCAGAGCTTTTGTTTGGACCCTGTGACCCGTTAAGATCCATTTGGGAGTCCCGAATTTAGAGCAAAAATATGGTATGGTAAAAAAAAAAAACGGATGCTGTTAAAGAACATTGTCCAATTTGCAAACTGCTGCAACATATTTGCATTTTTTACATATAGAAATTCACCCAAAATTGAATAAAACTAACATTTTTAGTGGCTAAAGACATAATTTCTGATGTTTAAATATCTATTGAGTATTAAATTATGATACTCAAGTCATAAATCTCAATATTTCATTCATATATTAAGTAAATGTAGATTTTTAATGTGAGGAATATCGAATATGTCAATTTTGGACACAGCTTGAGCAGTTTTTTATGTTTTACTGAGCAAAAAGTGGAGGAAAAAAACTGTAATCTGGATCCAGTGGCATCATTTTAAATAAAATAATAAAACTTGTAACCTTTTTTAGTTTCTCAAATGTTCATATTTGATATTTGTCATCTACAGGAAGTCAGCTGATTGCTCTAATGCTCTGATATTTGAATGAGTCGGCTCCGTTAATAGAGCCGATTTCACTTATTCTTCCTTTTATAAGTTCATAGACTTGAATATCTAATTTTTTTTTTTAATTACATGTGATGACAGACGGAGATCATACCATTAGGTTAAAAGTGGCGGTGGTGAGTTGGGTGGGATGGGAGGGGTTGGCTGACGGTCTAAAGTTACTGTTGATTTACACTTTTCATTCAGCATTTTTTAACACTGGCCTGACACTGTTTAAATAAAAAGCTCAAAACACATGTATTATACCAAACATAATGTAAAATGATGGTATTCTGTAAATTATAAAGGTTTAATATAATTACACTGAATAATTTAAGTGATACATGTGCAGCACATATACCAATCAGAGGTCAAAATGATGTTAAAATCTGGCTGAGAAATTAAATAAAGAGCCGTTTGGACTCTTATTGCTGAGCCGAGCCGAATAATGATCGGACTCATTAAACAGAGCTGGAGTTCCCGTCGTCACTACGCAGGATGACAGCAGTGTGTGTGTGTTTATAATATTTACATACATACATATAAACCAGCATGAAATGAAATGAAGTGGAGGAAACTCTTATAGGAGGATCTATATAGGAGTTTACAGTTTTCGCCGAGAGTTGCTGTTGGACTGATTTAAACATAATTTAGAGCTTTTATAAAAAAAAAACAAAACTAAACTAAAACATTGAATTAATGACGTTTTGCTTTTTGGAGGGGAGCCACACATAATTTTGGACTTGTGGGTGTCGAAGGGGGGCTTTTTTGAAAAACACTATTTGCAGATATTGGAACTAGCAATTGAAATTAATGATTGTGGTGATTTGTAGGGAAGCCCATATGATTTGTGGGTGTAAAAGAGCTTCTTAAAAAAAAAGTTATTTGAACTCTCAGATACTTCACCATTGAAATACATAATTAAAATTAAAACTGTTGCGGTTTAACTAATTCTCCTGGAAGTCTTCATTAAATTGCACATAATATTTCTTGTAGGGAGGGGAAGCTTGTTTTAATTATCACAGCCTGTGTGTCGAATAATAATAATAATAATAATAATAATAATAATTAGGGCTGTCAAACGATTCATTTTTTTAATCGAGATTAATCGCAGAATTTCCATAGTTAATCACGTTTTGAATTGCATGTTTAAAATCCTGTTATTTTACATTTGAAGGCAGTTTTAAGCCCATAATGTAAAGCATTTCTTACCAGAGTGTCTTAACTGGGAATCAATCACGGCTCTGCTGTGACTCCCACACTCCAAAATGGTCCTTTGGTGGAGCTGAGGCTCGCTTGGCTGCACCTGGGTGTTTAGCGTGGAGGTGCTAACTCAAACTCGACGTACTCCGGTGGTAGTTAAACTCCGTTTGACACAGGTTGCATTTTACTTTTGACTTGTCAACTGAACCGTCTGGAAGTTTTTTAAAGTTAAACAAGCCGTTCAAAAGTCCAGTAGCTCTCTTACTTTCCATCAGCGCGGTAGGTTTACTGCAGGAGGCCACTTCAAAGCATAGCGCTACAGCTAGAGGAGCCATCTACGGGTGAGTAGAAGGGACAAAAAGGCTTGCAAAATTAAAATGTGATTAAAAAAATTAACGCGTTATGGATTGCATTAATCTAACGCCGACAGCCCTAATAATAATCTCTCACAATGATTGGCAGGCGTAACAAAAACAGCTCTCCAAACTCTGTATTTGTGTTTCTTTAACAGCTGTAACAAATAATATATAATTATAACACATCAAGACAGACAATCATGAACTTTTTTTTTGTGTGAAACCAACGCTCATGACTCAGTGGGACCCTGGACACAGTCCGAAACATCTGTATAAAACCTGTCATAGTGTCACAATAAGACACTAATAAACGGAATGACATCATAAAAAAAAAAAGAACATCAACCACAAAACAATCTTATTCCTTAATAATAACTATGATACAAAGCATCACTTAAGTTACTAAATTCAAATATACACAGCCATTTTTTTCATATTTACATATATTTACATTGCAAAAAGAAAATAACCTTTTACTGTTACTGTATGAAGAGTTGTTACTAGGACATCTTTCCCTTTTATATGGATTTTTTTTTTAAATTCTGCATAAACTCTACAGGTGAAGAGAAAAAGGAGAAAAAAAAAAAGAGCTGAAGGCACTTTTTTTCCCACCAAAAGCAAAATACTGAAAAAAAAATCATCATCTAGACTCGTTTGCAGGAAGCAGTGACATTTAAAAAAAAAAAAAAAAAGATATACTGTATACGTAAGAACCTTTAAGCTTTAACACAATATGGAAAAGATGTTCATGAATGTAAACACAAAAAAAAAAAGCTCATACAGTAAAAGTTATCATACAGTGGATTCTCTGTGCCAACTTTTAAAAAGGACTTTAACACCTTTTTTCTTTTTTTTAAGGATTTTTCATTAAATTAAAAAACAAAAAAACACAGGATATCAAACAGGACAGTGTAGAAAAAGGCCCGCAGGTTTTTTTTTGGGGGGGGGGGGGGCTAAGGCAAACAGGAACCGAATGCACCCAACAGTAGAAACGACAGCTGCCAGCCAATGATGTTCAGTTAGATCTCAAAAAAAGTCAAAAAAAAGAAAAAAAAGTGAGTTTGTGTTAGTTCTTCTGACGACGCAGTTTGTAAACAGAAAAAAAAAAAATCAGGAGCTCTGCAAAAAAAAAAAAAATTTCTTCTTGATTCCAACGACGATTAAAAAAAATGAAAAATCCAGCGATGATGCAGAAGCTGTGATGTTTAATTTCCATGTTTGTCTTTTTTTTTGTTTTTTTGGTGTGTGGTTTTTTTTTGTTTTTTCTGTATTTTTTTTTTGTTTTTTGGTAAAATAAAATAAAAACCTCCGTTGCTGCTGCAGACAGACGGAAGAAGAAGAAGAAGAAGAAGAAGACGAAGTTAAATAATAAAGTGTGACAAACAAAAAAAATAGAAAAATTAAAGCATCTGTAATCTTCACTTTTGGTGCTTTTTTTAAAAGTCGAAACGTCTGACACATTGAAGACATCGCAGTTTTTTTTTCTGTGGTTCAGGCAGCTCCCTCCTCTTCCTCCTGCTCCTCCTCCTCCTCTCATCCGTTCATACATAATGGTCTTTAATGTCCTCGCTGAGCTTGGCTGCGTTCAGGTTTTTACACCGGTTGTCTTTGGGGCTGTACGCCGTCCGGTGCGGCGCCTTGGCCGGACCGCTGCGTGTCGTGCAGACCACCCCTCCCTTACCCATCATCCCCCTGTCCTGCGCCCCCGCTATTGAGCATTTTTGGGGTGGACACTTCTCCCTCTCCTCGTCGTCCTCCTGCTCCGCCTCCTGCTCCCCTTCCTCCTCGCCCTCGGCCCCGTCGCACGCCCTGTCGGACGGGCCCATCAGTTTCTTGCATTCGTAGTGAATGTATTTGTCTCGGTTGTCTTTGGGGGCGTTGCTCCGCAGCGGCTCCAGCCGGTTGTTGACCGCCGTGTCGTCGGATCGGGTCGCTCTCTCGCGCTCTTTCTTCCTCTTGCGCGTCCACCAAACGCAAACGACGATGCAGAAGATCCAGAGGACACTGAAGACGACGCACAGGACAAGGACGAGGTAACCTGAAGAAGAGGAGGAGACAGAAACACGCTCTTAGATTCAAACACATTCAGAGCCATCAGACTTCCATGAGGCCTGTCAAATTCCTCCTGCAGCAAAGAACACTGTAGACTGAAACCTGAAAAGTGATATTATAATATAGCTAGTAGCTGTTCATATAAAAGGCATTTTATTCTGTATGTTAGCAGGTTACTAGCTTGTTTGCCGTCTTTTCTCCTAGCGTAGCTTAGCACACAGACTGATAGCAGCAGGAAACATTGGATTTTATCGTATTTAGTTCAAACACATTCAGATTTAGACAACTGTAAAATAAAAATACTCAGCTTTCATGCATCACTGAGTCCGACTGCTGCTGGCATGCAAAGCTTTGAAGCTATCGAAATGCATTCAGAGTGAATCTACGCTAACATTGAGGTTGTTGAAAAGCTTTTTGAGGGACTAGGCTAGCAGTTTTTCCCTCCATCCGATGTTTGAGTGAAGCTACACCTTATTTCTGTTAATTATGACAAAATTCCCAAAATACATATGTTTACTGTTAAATTACTCTTTATGTTAGCAGGTTACTTGCTTATTTGCTGTCTTTTCATCTCCTAGCGTAGCTTAGCACACAGACTGGTAGCAGCAGGAAACATTTAGCTAGATAGCAAACTAGTTTTAAACACATTCAGATTTAGACAACTGCTTTCAAAGATATGACTTCATGCATCACTGAGTCCGACTGCTGCTGACGTGCAAGGCTTTGAAGCTATTGAAATGCACTCGGAGTGAATCTAAGCTAACTCTAGCTTTGAGGAACTAGGCTAGCAGTTTTCCCCTCCGTCCAATCTTTGAGTGAAGCTGATTTTACACACGTGCATTTCTGTTAATTATGACAAAATTCCCAAAATATAAAAAAGTGCTTAGCCAGTTCTCTGCATGTTTACCATCTAAGAAAACCCTTTGGACCATGTGCCTCACCATCAGACTGATTCTCCAGCCCCGTCTCCACTTTGACCTCCACTACAGCTAGCATGATGGTGCTGTTCTGCCGCTTGGAGAGCGCGCCGATGATGCCGTTAGCCGCCTTCTGAATCTGCCCGCGGTTGCTGTCCTTCGACGGTCCGTCCTGCTCGAAGGACTGCAGAGATGAAGAGAGAGAGAGAGAAAGAAAGGTTACAGGAAATATATGACAGGAAATAATCTGCTAAGTTATATTTAAAGTCTTTTTCTTCTCCATTACTTAATAGACAAAATCATAGTTATTATACATGTAAATCTTTCCCGGCAGACATTCCTTGTTCATTTCATTTCAGCTTGTAGAAACTTGAAATCTGGCTGATTTATTGAGCTATAATTCATCACGGAAAGTTTTTCATTGGCTTTATTTTTTGGTTAAAGTTACATAATCACACTCTTTTGGTACTGTGTTGGTAGCTGCCAGACTAAAGTGTCCTTTCAGTTTTCATTACAAGGAACCAAACTGCTCAGCCAAAAACTTGACTGGAAAAATAGGTCTATAAAGTGAAGCTGGTTTGTAGTCAGCGGGTGAAAAGATGGAGAGAGAGAGAGAGAGAAAAAAAAGAAAAGAAAGAACACTAGATCAGTACAGTAGAGAAAGAAAATTAGGCCTATTTTTTGCCAAATGGTCAGAGTTTAGCTCGAGGCTACGCAGGACAAAACAAAAAGAGAAGAAACACTCATTCACATTCAGAATAAAAGGGATTCTCATCCAACATCTGGCAGGCTGTTCACCCCCCCCCAAACTAACCCTTCTACCACCCCTGCTGAGACCACAGAGGGTGGAGTTAATTGCCTAATAAGGTGAGAGCAGGGAGGTGAGTTGGTGGAGGGGTGGAGGAGAGTTGGGGGGGGGGGGGGGCAGAGGGGGGATTAGCTGTGTGCTGTGCAGTTCATTAAGACGAGCAATAGAGAAGAAGAGAAGAGGCCAGCTGTTCTCCCTGTTCTGTTCGGCAGGGGACAAACACTCCTTTTTTTTTTTTTTTTTTTTTTTCCAGCAGTTCATTCATTCACACACATTCACACACACACACACACACACCTCTAGCCCCGCCCACCACAATGATTGACAGCATGCATCACGGCCACACAGAGCTGCTGATTCAACCTCAATAGCAAAGAGGGACCAAAGTGAGTTCAATTTGCTTTGAATGCTGGATCTGAATCTTTGTCTTTCTGGGGTTTTTTATGATTATTGTTTAGTTTTTTTTTTTTTTGTATTTATTTGATAGACGACTACAGGTAAACTAGGATGAACAAGAAGAACAGGCGCTGAAACCCCCTCACCCTAAAACTTTGTCACCATTAGAATTAGAGAGACAAGTTTTATTACTTTCTTAAACTGAGGATTCAACAATTTAAAGCCACTTTACTGCTGCAGAGATGTGACTCACTAGATTTGCAAAGATCATGACATTGTGAGATCAAGCGAGGATGCATCTTGTCAGAAGTTACGAGCTTCTGGTCCCAACCGCCGGTTGTTTGGACCAATCAATGCTGCAAATCCAGCTACCTCACAAAGTTAGACAGTGATAGACAAATGGTTCATCCAATCACCTGCAAACTGTTTTATTTTGAAAGTGAAATTTCTGAGATGTTTCTGTCTAATAAACTTAAGTCTTAAGCTAATTTATTCATTCTTGACACAGTTACTTCCATGACTTGAATGTTTCGTTTTAACCCTGGCTTTAAATTTGGCTAACACACATACTATCTGTCTCAAGCTGACCCTAACATTAAGACTTAAATGAAAATAGTTCACATAAGTATCCTAATGGCATTAGCATCTTAAAATATTTGACCATTGTCTTTGCAGCTGGATGAAACACAAACAGCTGGTAGTTTAGTTTTTAGCAATCGTTACTCAAACTGGAGGAAAAAGCACATTTATTAGGGATTATTTTCAGCGGTGGATGAATCCACATTTTGTACTGTAGTGAGTATTTATGGCAGTCGGACAGTTTATGTTGTATTATTTCAGAATAACTCGTATTAATGAAGGAACATGTAAGTCATTGATGTGTTTTTAATAGTTTTTGGACAACAAGTGAAGCTGGACGGCACAGCAACGTGATTAAATATTTATACACTATACTAATTGATTCTATCTGCAACAAGTGTCTCTTGTACTTTTTTTTTTTTTAAAGGACTTTGTATCTGCTGAGAAAACTAACTCGACTCCACAGAGAACCATTAAGCATGTTTGAACATCTCTTCCAAAATATTTGACTAAAATTACTTTAAATCTCTGGATTTGCCTTCGAGCACACTTGATGCAGCGACAACACAACAGAGAAGCTAAAGCAAGGGGGGACAGCTCTTCACCCACACACACACACACACACACACACACACACACACACACACACACACACACACACACACACACACACACGCTGAGAGACATATTGAACCACTTGTTTCTCGCTCAGGTTGGAGGTTCTGCAGCGGATCAGATCAGAGGTTTGCAAACACACCCAGAAACTCTGCAGGAGAGCTAATCGACACGACTCTGGCGGCTGAGAAGTGTCCGAACTCCATTATAAGGATTTCACCCACACTTGGAAACGAGCAACACGAGTCGGCAGCGGAGTGGGAGTGAGTTTTTTTTTTTTTTTTTTATTATTATACCGAGCCCTGTTGTGGGGTTTGGGTGGATGTCAGGCTCGCCGCTCCTTTTCCTGTATCTGTCGCTCAAAACAGACTCGCAAACATCAGAAGAAGAAGAACTAATCCCTTCCATTAAGAGCTTAGAGCACCCGAAGTGACTGATTTCCCCTGAGTCTGGGTGGCCGTGAGAGAATGGAGAAGAAGAAGGAGGGAGGAGTGAGAAAAAGAGGAGAAAGAAAGACAAAAAAAAAAAAGAGAGAGAAAGGGTAACAGAGAAAGAGATAACAGAAGAGAAAGAGAAACAGAGAAGAAAGCAAGGTGTTCCAGCAGAAAAAGCTAAATCTCATCCAGATGTTGTTAAAAGCTTCAAACGCCTCTCCCTCTTTTTTCTTTTCTCTTTCTTGTTTCTTTTTTTAACAAAGACGAACAGAAACAGAAAAATAGAAAGGAAAAAAAAAAAAAGTAGTTCATATTTTACTGGACTCCTCTGGAAATGATTTACGGTGATGGATTAAGTGTGATTTAATAAAGTGGGAGAATAACAGAAGAGAAGTGAGGAGGAGAGGCTAAATATGTAGGTGTGTGTGTTGTTGTGATTAATAATAAATAGTATACACACATTATCCTGCTATTTCTTGTCAAGTATGTTAAAAAAAAGGATTTTATACATAAAAAAAATCACTGATACACGTAATTTAAGACTCATATATATGCTCCTTTTTTAGTTTGGCCTCTAAATAAAATGGTTATAATATAATAGTTTTAATAATTTGGGTTGACTGTTGATTAATTTAAAAAGTCTGATCGCCTCACAGCTCATTTTTGACTTTATTGACGTTACTTTGGTGAGTTCAATGTTATAATAACCAACATAAATTATGGCCAAAGCTATGAAAATAATCCCCAAATTGTAATAAATCTGAATTATTCTTTAACAATGCAACATGGGTCACGTTAAAGTAAAAATCTGCTACTGTTAGCAGCTGTTGGTACTTGTTATCTATTACTAAAGCTGTTAGCTGTTTAATTTATAAGATGACACAGAAACCTCACACCTGATAATCAGAATTAATGGCCAACAAATATTTGCAGCTTTTCGTCTTGTAGTTTTCTATCTATGTGCAGAGTAAACAAAGCTAGATGTTAGCTTAGCGATCTATTAGCTTAGCGCGCTATTAGCTTAGCTCGCTGGCTTTAGCTTCACTTTTAGCGTATGGATATCTAACCTAACTGTAGGGCATATTTCTCAAAAAAACTATTATATTAAACTATTCCTTTAGCTTAACACTTTTCACAAACATCAAATAAATATGCAGAAATAAGAGTTTTTATACAACAATCTGCACAGCTACATCCATCTTTTGCACATTTCCTTCACTATTTTTAATTAAAGTATCTACTGTAGTTAAATAGCTTAATGTAGCTAATGTATTTAAATAGCTATGAATGGAGGTAACATCACTGAAGTTAATTAAGAAATTAGCAATGTAGTACAAAGTCAACAGGTTTCGGTATGTAGCACAACAAGCTAGCAAAGCTTTGTTTACATGCAACCACATTCCCGCATATGCCCGGTGGCGTTTTTCTGTCTACTGCTCTCCTGAGACTGAAAAATATGATGTTATTAGTATTTGGAGACGTTTCCAGACAAACTATCATAGCCGTCGCCTTCGGGGTGGAAAAGGGATATGACGTGGTTTTAATAGTTTTTGGACGCGAACACAGATCCATGACACAGAGGAATCCTTTGAAGTAGGATGAGTTCATTGTTGGTTTGGATCCAAACAATAAGAAAAATACAGGAAATAGTCAACTTTATCCTTTAATCGTCAGAAACGCTTGCCAAGCATTTTTTATTTTTGCTTAACAGAGCTTGTGTTGTTTTGAATGTTGATTTGATTAATACAGAATCAAAAAAGGGGGTTTCTTAACTTCATCCTACGCCCTTTTCTAACATTAAACAGCTTTAATTTTGTGTTGCTGTTATTTCTATTTATTTTATTTCACTGCCTATATATTTTATTTGTTAAGCTAAACTATATTAAACAATTCACAGTTGGCAGCATGTTTGAAATGTTATCGTTTATGCATCAGATTGTGTAATATACCGAGTGTGTGTGTGTGTGTGTGTGTGTGTGTGTGTGTGTGTGTGTTGTGTGTGTGTGTGTGTTTGTGTGTGTGTGTGTGTTTGTGTGTTTGTGTGTTTGTGTGTGTGTGTTTGTGTGTAATATTCACCATTGCAACCTCAACAGCATCGTTGTTGGTGTAGGACAGCTCACAGAGGATGAGCAGCCCTCGCTCTTCGGCCAGCGTCTGAGTCACAGGGAGGTACCTCAGCTCGGAGCAGATGTTCTCCACTGTGGTGCCCTGTAACACACACACACACACACACACACGAATAGACACACACACACAGATAAGACAGATTAGTATCTGCACTGCTGGCGAGGAACAATCAGGTTCTAATTCCCTTTAAGTCTGTTTCACATGCAGCCAATCAGATTGTGTTGCCCAGTGGGGGGGGTCGGAGGTGGGGTTTTTTTTTGGGGGGGGGGGGGGTCAATGGGACAGTGGCTCACATCTCCAGATCAGTATCTTGTCAGAGGAACAGATTAATTTCCATTCATAAAACTGTATTGAAAGGCTGCAGCAGGGGGCCAGTTAAGGTTTCATGATACAGTAGTAAAACAAGTAAAAAGCCATCTGGACTAACGAGAGGAACAAAAAGTTGATTAGACTAAAGATTAAGACTCTTTTTTTTTTTTAGGGTTCAGGAGCAGGAATGTGGTCAGTAAAGACATGTATGGACTTTAACTCTTGCTGTAGTAAAGGTTACAGCATCTGTTAGCCTTTACAAAGTTTTTTTTTTTAGCATCAACCCTCCTTTTGTCCTCGAGTCAAGGAAGGAAGGAAGGAAGGAAGGGAGGAAAGATGGAAGGATGGAAGGAAAGGAGGAAGGAAGGATGGAAGGAAAGGAGGAAGGAAGGATGGAAGGGAGGAAGAAAGCAAGAAGGAAGGCAGGATGAAAGGGAGGAAGAAGGAAGGAAATAAGGGAGGAAAGGAGGAAGGAAGGATGGAAGGAAGGAAGAAGGAAGGGAGGAAGAAAGAGGGAAGGAAGGGAGGAAGGAAAGGAAGGAAGGACAGGGGAAAGAAGGATGGAAAGATGGAAAGGAGGACGAAGGAAGGAAAGAAGGAAGGAAGGATGGAAGAGAGGGAGGAAGAAGGAAGGAAAGAAGGAAGGAAGGATGGAAGGAATGGAGGAAGGAAAGGAAGGAAGGACAGAGGAAAGAAACATGGAAGGGAGGAAGAAGGAAGGAAAGAAGGAAGGAAGGGATGGAAGAAAGCGAGAAGGAAGGAAGGATGGAAGGAAGGGAGGAAGGAAGGGAAGAAGGAAAGGAAGGAAGGACAGAGGAAAGAAGGATGGAAGGACGGTAGCAGGGAGGAAGGACGGATTTTTCTTCCCTCCGTGTTTCACTTTCACTGTCAGGAAGCTACACGATGCATAGCAGGGTGAGATGAATTTGGGGAGGGGGGGAAGGAGGAGGGTGGAGGAGGGTGGAGGGGGAGTTGGGGGGGGGGTGCATGTAAACCAAACTGTCAGTCATAAAAATAAATAAAAAAAATGGTCCGTCATCTGAGAACCATGTGTGCTTTTGTGGTTTCGGATTCATGCGACGGCGATTCAGAAATCATCATCTTCCCACCCTGCATTGTTAACATTTGATAATTAAGGGGGATTATCAAATGCTAACAACGCACGGTGGGTGGAAAATGCCTTCAAATGTTTTGTTATGACATGTCACATCAACGTGGATAAAAAGATGGCTTAATGATCGCAGTGAATGTGTCTCTTCAGCTTTGTTTCAAACTTCTCTCTCTCTCTCTCCCAATGTCTTTCCCTATGTCTCTCTCCCCCTATGTCTTTCCCTATGTCTCTTTCTCCCTATGTCTCTCTCTCTCCCTATGTCTCTCTCGCTCTCTCTCCCTATGTCTCTCTCGCTCTCTCTCCCTATGTCTTTCCCTATGTCTCTCTCTCTATGTCTCTCTCTCTCTCTCTCTCTCTCTCTCACTATCTCTCTCTCTCCCTATGTCTCTCTATGGCTCTCTCTCTCTCTCCCCCTGTCTCTCTCTCTCTCTCTCCCTATGGCTCTCTCTCTCTCTCTCTCTCTCTCCCTATGTCTCTCTCTCTCCCTCCCTATGTCTTTCCCTATGTCTCTCTCTCCCTATGTCTCTCTATGGCTCTCTCTCTCTCTCTCTCTCTCTCCCTCTCTCTCCCTATGTCTCTCTCTCTCTCTCCCTCCCTATGTCTTTTCTTATGTCTCTCTCTCCCTATGTCTTTCCCTATGTCTCTCTCTCTCCCTATGTCTCTCTCTCTCTCCCTATGTCTTTCCCTATGTCTCTCTCTCTCCCTATGTCTCTCTCTCTCTCCCCATGTCTCTCTATGGCTCTCTCTCTCTCTCTCTCTCCCTATGTCTCTCTCTCTCTCTCTATCTCTCCTTATGTCTTTCCCTATGTCTCTCTCTCTCTCCCTGTCTCTCTCTGGCTCTCTCTCTCTCCCTATGTCTCGCTCTCCCTCCCTATGTCTTTCCCTCTCTCTCTCTCTCTCTCTCTCTCTCTCTCTCTCTCTCTCTCTCTCTCTCTCTCTCTCTCTCTCTCTCTCTCTCTCTCTCTCTCTCTCTCTCTCTCTCTCACCATGTCTCTCTCTCACCATGTCTCTCTCTCACCATGTCTCTCTCTCTCTCTCACCATGTCTCTCTCTCTCTCTCACCATGTCTCTCTCTCTCTCTCACCATGTCTCTCTCTCACCATGTCTCTCTCTCTCTCTCACCATGTCTCTCTATGGCTCTCTCTTCATCCCCCTGAAAGCTCACAAAATTCAAGTCGCTGCCATCCGATGAAGGCCGATACCACATCTGTCATTTAATTTGCAACAGCGCTGCAGCCGCCTGCTTTCTCTCTCTCTCTCTCTCTCCGCTAAAAGTCTCGGTTTGAGGGAGAAACACTGAAACCAGAGAGCTTCATGTCTTTGGTGTCATATTTAGTTATATCGTTTGACTTTGGCAGTGAGGAAGCCATATTTGTTTTTCATTGTTTCAGATGGATTTTATGGTTTTAAATTTCCCTTTTTTACTGAAAGAGAGCAAATATTTGTAATAATTAAAGTGGTTTAATCACTTTCCTATGAATATATTTCAAGTTGAAGTTTTTTTAAGCTTGGTAAAGTGTAGTTAATCCACTTCTTTAATCTAAAAGGCCATTATTAATCAATCTATTGGTTATTTTTTTATTAAACTAATCAATTATTATGATTAGAAAATAGCAGCTAATTGTGAAAAATGGCTATCAGGAGTTCAATATTGTGTCTTCAAAAGGGAAAACCAAAATATATGAAATTTACAGTGATGTTATTTTGAAAAAAATTTCAAAATAAGAGTTTAAAAAATGTGGATTAATTTTCTTTTTATAGATAAATCAATTAATTAACTAACAATGTCTGCAGTAAACACCATAATATATATATAAATAGCAACTAGTTATGAAAAATGTCTATCAGGAGTTCGATATTATGTCTTCAAAAGAGAAAACCAAAAGATTTTATGTTTTATTTTGAAAAGTTTTGCTTGATGAATGTTTTAAATGCAAAATAAGAGTTTAAAAAAATGTAGATTAATTGTCTTTTTATAGATTAATCAATTAATTAACACCATAAATAAGGACTTTATATTATAACTTTACATGTATATAGAGAGCAGGTCCTTTACCTCTGGCACTTTGTCCTTTTTGAAGATGAGCGTGATGCGAGCGCAGCTGTTGTCAAGGTAATCGCTGTTTGGCTCGCACTTGGTGTGCAGGGGCGTCGGAGGGTCCGGCGTCGAACACACGCCCCACTGGTGGCAGGGAGGCGAGAAGCAGGTTAGGAACTGATGCTCCACACACTCGTGACCGCCGGGGCACGACGGAGCTTTGGTGTCTGCAGGAGGAAGAGCTTTCGGGAGGAGGCAGGGCCGCCGACCGCACCTCACCTAGTAGAAGAAGAAGAAGGAGAAGAAGACGGCTGCAGTGAGTCAGCGCTCTCTTTTTACTGTCAGGTTAAAGATGAAGAGCAGGCGAGTAACGAGCAGACAGGCTGCGAGGCTGCGAGGCTGACCTTTGAGCAGTGGACGTATCCGTTGACACACTGACAGGCGTTACACTCTTCCTCCCAGCGGCTGCCGTGAGGAAACTGAAGGCCGGTGTGACGGCACGACTTCCCGAGTCCGATGACTGGAGAGAAGAGAAGAGGTGAGAAGCTGTTAAATCTATCTATCTATCTATCTATCTATCTATCTACCTACCTACCTACCTATCTATCTACCTATCTATCTATCTATCTATCTATCTATCTATCTATCTATCTATCTATCTATCTATCTATCTATCTATCTATCTATCTATCCATCTATCCATCCATCCATCCATCCATCCATCCATCCATCCACCTATCTACCTATCTATCTATCTGTCCATCTACACTTCCAATGTGAAAAAGATGATCTCACAACTTCAAATAAAGGATCTAAATCCAAATGTTGACAGTCCACAGTGATCCAGTCTTGTACTCACACTCCTGACAGCGAGGTCCAGCGTGTCCAGGAGGACACACACAGCGGTAGCCGTTGATTTCGTCCATGCAGGTCGAACCTTCTGCACACGGAGACGACTGACACTCATCTATATCTGAGAAGAAAATCACATATAGATACGATTTTAAAAAATATATACATAATAGGAACAGGAAACCTTATTTTTAACAGTTATGAGGCCCAATTTACTCACAGGATAAGGCTGATTTAGGTAATTTAATAGATTTAACCCAGGGGTGTCAAACATGCGGCCCGTGGGACAGAACTGGCTCGCCAGGGGGTCCAATCCGGCCCACTTCCCTTCCTGTCTTGTTTCCTTATTTCCTGTCTTTTTTTCCCTTCCTTCCTTCCTTCCTTCTTTCCATCTTTTCTTACTTCCTTCCATCTTTCGTTCCTGTCTTCTTATCCTTCTTTTCTTCCATCTGTCCTTCCTTCCTTCTTGACTTATCTTCCTTCCTGTCTTTTTTCCTTAATTCCTGTCTTTTTTCCTTATTTTCTTCCACCTGTCCTTCCTTCTTTTCTTTTCTTCTCTTTTCTTTTTTCCCTTTCTTCCAGCTTTTCTTCCTGTCTTCTTTTCCTTCCTTCCTTCCTTCTTTCCTTCCTTCTTTTTAATGATCCGGCCCTCATCAGATCAAATTGGGCTGTATGTGGCCCTTGAACGAAAATGAGTTTGACACCTCTGATTTAACCCATTAAGATATATCAAAGTTTAGTAGAAGCTTGGAAAATGGATATAACTTCCTGCTTTGTATCTAAAACCTAAATATTAAATAAAATGAGGCATCTGGAGCAGCTGCAGTACCATTTCAGCCATGTATGAATCAGTTTTTTTTTCCATTTTAACCTCTACATTTGCATCTGTCTCTCTCATTGAAGCTTAACTCAAGAACCCCCCCCCGCCCCCCCCCCCAAAAAACAAAAAACTGAGCTTTTGAAGGATCTGAATGTAATATTTAAATATCTTCAGTGAGTGATGGAATTCAGAGAATCACTTTTTTTTTTTTTTTTTTGCACAATGGGGGTAATGGGAGTTTGGTTTGAAACGCTTCAATTGGATAACACTCTGCTCCTGAAAAGGCTTTTATTCTGAAGAGATTTCTCCCAGAAGGCCACGGGAGACCGCACTGACCCTGTCTGACCAACCTCGGCTCTAACCTCGGATCAGCGCAGAGGGGAAGAGGTTAAGACCGTCTTCCTAAAAGGCTTCCTAATCTTTCGCCCTGCAACAATCGGCTCACGCTCCCCCGCCGCGGCCTTTCACCTCTGACCCCCCCCTCCCACCAACGCCCCTGCCAACCCCCCCGCTCCCCCCCCCTCCCCTCCCTCTCCTCCGGTTCCCAGGGACTCACTGATGCGGCAGTCCGGTCCGGCGAATCCTGGAGCGCACTCGCAACGAAACCAGTTCACCCCGTCGACACAGATGCCGCCGTTATAGCTGCAGAAGAAGAAGAAGAAGAAGAAAAAAAGGAAAGAAATAGATTAAATAATGCTGCTGGATTTCTGCTTTATTCCAAATATTTCTCTCAAGGTTTGTAAATCTCTGGGTTCTACTTTTGAAAACCACCGTGAGATGTGATAAACATGTGAAACAAGTTGGAAAACAGCTTCTGGCGAGATTTAAACTCTGCCAAGTAAAACATTTGTAAAATGCCTTGAAATCCTTTGACTGGAGCGGTGGAAAGTGTCAGGAGTGATTTCCATAAAACATCTCTATAATATCGACTTCTGAGAGAAACCAGAAGACAGATCGATGAAGATTAAAGCAGAACGTAATATGTGATCCCCCCCAAATTTCTGCTTTTGAATTCTTTTATTAGCTCCCTTGAGGATTACACTATACACCCTTTCAAAATAAAACACCTGTAAGAACTCTGTTATATTTGGCAGAAAGTTAGACAATGAATCAAGCAGACACCCTTTCAAAATAAAACACCTGTAAGAACTCTGTTATATTTGGCAGAAAGTTAGACAATGAATCAAGCAGACACCCTTTCAAAATAAAACACCTGTAAGAACTCTGTTATATTTGGCAGAGAGTTAGACAATGAATCAAGCAGCAGATGAGACTTTATGACATTGACATAAGTGTGATTTTTTGGATTTCTTTTTAAGATTTTTTGGATTTTCTCCTGGATTCATGTGGATTGCATTTTGGTGAACAACTGCAGAGGATTGTGAAGTCTTGTGCAGAAGGAATGAGCTCTAAGTATTTTTTATTTATTCTCTAAATGGAGAAACATTCACCTAAAAAATTTGATTTGGTTTTGGGGCTGCATGATTTAGTTACAGAGCTAAATTAAAGACACTACAATTGACTTTTGACTATATTTCTTTTTCATCCCTGCCTCATCTCAATATCTCAATCCATTGAAAATACTACTTTTCTGTTTTGTTTTGTCCTTTTTTTCTTTCTCTTTTAATTTCCTGTGTACTTATATATATGCTTTTATGTCTGTTTATGGTAAGAAGGAAGGATGAGTGGTTGGAAAAAGTCTTACTTATTTCTCATTGTATGTACTTGTGTCTGTCAAATGAATAAAAACATTAATAAAATAAATAAATAAATAAATGGAGAAACATTAAAACCAAAATGAAGTCTTAATATCTTGTCTGAGAGGATAACGCCTCTAAATATCCTCCTCCTCCTCCTCCTCGCTGAGATGCATATTGCAAATCCTTTGGCTTTAATCTTCCTTAGTTTCCTCACATTTCAATAAAAGCAGTTCTTATATATGCAGTAAAATCTGAGTAAGTTTCCTATTAAAAAAAAAAAAAAAAGTCCCAAAAAACCCCAAAAAACTAATAAATAATGTTTCTGTGTAACTCTCATTTCATAGGAAGCGGTTATTAATATTAACTGTGCCAATATTTTCCAGTATATTTAAATACTAGTTAAAATGAACATTACAGGAAATCAGCTTTGCCTCATTTTCTGTCCTCTGAGCTACAAACTTTTTTTCTTCCTTCCTCCCGCAGCGTTTCCAGAGTGACAGCGAGCTGAAGCTGATCCTTGATCAATGTCCAGACTTCATATGTAAATCCCTGCTGACCACATACTGAGCCGAGCCCCCCCCCGCCCCCCCACCCCCTCCTCCTCCCAACACCTCCACTTGTCAGAACTACCCCCAGGTCGAGGCCGGTGAATGGTGAAAGGGGAATGTCTCTTCACACTCTCCCGCCGCCCCCTCATCCCCAAAACCAAAACCACCACTAATCCACCTGTCAGTCATTGTAGAGGAGGGTGAGGGTAAAGGGAGGAGGGGGGAGGAGGGGGGAGAAAGGGGGGAGGGGGGGCTTTTGTCCTGGGTGGCTTCTCTGATCTACAGAGGCTGTCAGGAAACACATCACCCTGCTTTTTCTCTCCAATTGTGTGTTTTTCTACTTATTTTATCCATAAAATGTCAAAAAAAATACCTCAAATTAATATTTTTAAATTCTGTTTTGACTGTTCCTTCCTTCCTTCCTTCCTTCCTTCCGTCGTTCTGTCCTTCTTACCTTCCTTCTTTCTTTTCTTTCCTCCCTTCCTTCTGTCCTTATTTCCTTCCCTCCTCCCTTTCTTCTGTCCTTCTTACCTTCCCTCCTTCCTTCTTTCTTTTCCTTCCTCCCTTCCTTCAGTCCTTCTTTCCTCCCCTCCTCCCTTCCTTCAGTCCTTCTTTCCTCCCCTCCTCCCTTCCTTCAGTCCTTCCTTCCTTCCTTCTTACCTTCCCTCCTTCCTTCTTTCTTTTACTTCCTCCCTTCCTTCTGTCCTTATTTCCTTCCCTCCTCCTTTCCTTCTGTCCTTCTTACTTTCCCTCCTTTCTTCTTTCTTTTCCTTCGTCCCTTCCTTCTGTCCTTCCTTCCATCCTTTTTCCTCCTTCCCTCCCTCCTACCTTCCTTCCTCCTTCCTTCCTTACCTTCCCTCCTTCCTCCTTTCTTTTCCTTCCTCCCTTCCTTCTGTCCTTCTTTCCTTCCCTCCTCCCTTCCTTCCGTCTGTCCTTCTTACTTTCCCTCCTTCCTTCTTTCTTTTCCTTCCTCCCTTCCTTCTGTCCTTCCTTCCATCCTTTTTTCCTCCTTACCTCCCTCCTTCCTCCCTTCCTTCCCTCCCTCCTTTCCTTCCTACCTTCCTCCTTTCCTTCGTTCTTACTCCCTTCCTTCTGTCCTTCCTTCCCTCCTTCCCTCCCTCCTACCTTTACCTTTTCTACTTATTTTGTCAATAAAATGTCAATAAAACACCTCGAACTTTAAATGTTTAAATCTTTAAATGTCTTTTTTTGTCAGAGAATACTTAATAAACATGTATATTCTATATTTAAGACTCTGACATAAAAGTTTCTGCACATACCAACAAACTTAAAGTCAGAGCTGCAATGATTAGTCAATATTCGATGATGTGATGGACAGACTATTTTGTTTTTTAGTCTTTTTTTTTTCCTCCCTTCCTTCTGTCCTTATTACCTTCCCTCCCTCCTCCCTTCCTTCCTCCCTTCCTTCTGTCCTTCTTACCTTCCCTCCTTCCTTCTTTCTTTTCCTTCCTCCCTTCCTTCAGTCCTTCTTTCCTCCCCTCCTCCCTTCCTTCCTCACTTCCTTCTGTCCTTCTATATTTAAGGCTGTCTGTTTGTCTGTTTTGACTGTTCCTTCTTCCTTCCTTCCTTCCTTCTGTCCTTCTTTCCTTCCCTCCTCCCTTCCTTCTGCCCTTCCCTCCTTCCTTCTTTCTTTTCCTTCCTTCCTTCTTACCTTCCCTCCTTCCTTCTTTCTTTCCTTCATTCCTTCCTTCTTTCTTTTACTCAATAAAATACCAACACATACCAACAAACATAAAGTCAGAGCTGCAATGATTAGTCAATATTCGATGATGTGATGGACAGACTATTTTGTTTTTTAGTCTTTTTAGTAAAAAATGTCAAGATTGTCTGGTTCCAGCTTCCCAAAATGTGAGTGAAAGGCACCGCACCCAGCAGTGATTAATCAGTCTGTGAAATGTAGGGCCACCGTCCAAATTTCATAAAGTTCAACGCCAGAGGAAATCAAATCATATTCGAGACTTAACCAGGCGATGAACTTGTGAACTTGTGTTGATTTCTTTCCACATGTGAAGACAGATGTGCATCGAACTGATCAATACAAGCAAAGGTTCATACTACCTTAAATAAATCAGTTGGACTAAATAAGCATTGGACTTTATACAAAAAAAAAAAAAAACAGAAGCCAAAAAGTATTTAAAAATGTTTTTGGATGATAATGAAGAATTCAGTTGGTCTTACCAGGGATGTGGATTGCAGTCATCAACATCTGCAAGTGAGAGAAAGAAATAAAATAAAAGTTTAACAAAGAATTTAAAATGTCTGAAAGCTGGTTGATTAACCTTCCTGTCGTCCTCCCGGGTCAAATTGACCCCGTCTGTTTTGACTGTTCCTTCTTTCCTCCATTCCTTCCTTCCTTCCTTCATACCTTCCCATCTTCCTTCTTTCTTTTCCTTCCTTCCTTCTGTCCTCCTTACCTTCCCATCTTCCTTCTTTCTTTTCCTTCCTCCTTCCTTCTGTCCTCCTTACCTTCCCTCCTTCCTTCTTTCTTTTCCTTCCTCCCTTCATTCTGTCCTTCTTCCCTCCTTCCCTCCCTCCTTCCTCCCTCCTACCTTCCTTTCCTCTCTCCGTCTTCCCTTCCTTCCCTCCCTCCCTCCTTTCCTTCCTTCTTCCTCCCTTCCTAACTTCTTTCCCTGACTGGAGGACAACTTGTAAACAGCAATTACATCACCATCAACCAACTTCTGATACATCTGACTTGATGCTAAATAACGGAGAACTACCTGAAAAGCCCATCATAGGAGGCAATTCAACCATAACTGAATGGCTATAGTGTTATACTATCAATGCACAGTATTTATAATTAACTCTAATTATCCAAAAATGAATAATTCCTAAATGTTGAGTTGTGGATGACGTACTCTGTGCACAGGTGGGTCCTTCCCAGCCGTCCTTGCAGATGCAGGTGAAGGCGTCTCCTCCTCCAACACAAGTTCCTCCGTTCTCACACGGACCAGAGTCACATGTGCTGTTCTTGGCTAAAAAAAACAACAACAAAAAATTATGAGCTTTTATTGCCTTTGAGAGAGTGAGAGAACGTGTTGCTAGTTGTCTGGATTACATTTCATTATTACACAATGATTACCAGAGCCATACTGATTTAACCCTCCTGTTGTCCTTGAGTCAAGGAAGGAAGGGAGGGAGGGAGGAGGGAAGGAAGAAGGATGGAAAGGAAGGAGGGAGGAAGAAGGAAGGAAGGAAAGGAGGAAGGAAGGAGGAAGGGGGAGGAAAGAAGGAAGGAGGGAGGGAGGAAGAAGGAAGGAAAGGAGGGAAGGAAGAAGGAAGGAAAGGGCGGAGGGAGGAAAGAAAGGAGGGAGGAAAGAAGGAAGGAAGGAAAGCAGGGAGGAAGTAGGGAGGAAGGAGGGAAGGAAGAAGGAAGAAAAGGAGGGAGGAAAGAAGGAAGGAGGGAGGGAAGAAGGAAGGAGGGTAGGAAAGAAGGAAGAAGGGAGTAAAGAAAGAGAGAAGGAGGTAAGGAAGGAAAGGAGGGAAGGAGGAAGTAAAGCAGGAAAGAAGGAAAGAAGGAAAGAAGGAACGGAGGAAAGAAGGAACAGTCAAAACGGACAGGGTCAATTTGACCCGGGAGGACAACAGGAGGATTAACTACAGTGCATTAGAGAGAGCCTGACCTGTGTTGCAGGTGCTGCCCCCCCAACCCGAGGGGCAACTACACAGGAACGAGTCTCCGTGGTCGTAACACGTCCTCCATTACTGCAGGTGGTGGAGTCACACTGGCTCTCACCTGGACCGAGGCAGCAGCGGGGGCGGCGGGAGGGAGGGGAGGGAGGGAGGGAAGGAGGGAGAGAGGGGGGAGAGAAAAGATTTAAAACATTTGATTTTGTGCCAATCTTAACTAGCAATTATTCATCACAACAGAACACAGAAAGAATTGAGAGACGCTATCGGAGGATAAAACAAGCCTGAGCAGCAGCCGGTGAGGGCATCACGCCTCAGAGAGAAGATTAAGACGCTGAGGTCACTAAAATATGTAAGATCTGCCATGGTGAAGAACATGGAAACTAAAGAGAGTCATGCTGCTTCAGATTCAAGCTCTCTGCAGCCAATATAAAAAAAAAGATTAAAGGACTATTGCAACTTATTCTAATTTCATCTCATTTTACTTTATAAGACTTATAGAACACACCTATATTGAGACAGACTTGTAAACATACAGATATCTCAAAATCTGAACTCACGTGAGTGGCAGGTTTTTTCCTTTCCAGTTGTCTACACAGTTGCAGTAGAAGTCGTTCTGCAGGGTCGACGCACTGGCCTCCGTTCTGACACGGGTTCCTGCTGCACTCGTTCACATCTGGACGAAAAGAAGACGTTAGAGAATTGAATCGGCACAAAAGCATATCGGCCCAGCCTTAACAGTTAGCCAGTTAGCTGAGTTAGCCGCTGAGCTAGCCGCCGAGCTAGCAGCTGAGCTAGTCGCCGAGCTAGCAGCTGAGTTAGCCGCCAAGCTAGCAGCTCAGTTAGGCTGCCGAGCTAGCAGCTGAGTTAGCCGCCGAGCTAGTAGCTGAGTTCTATTTAATACATCTGAATCATATTTATTCAACTAAATCTCAATGGGCAGAGTCATGTTCATGCATTTATCATAAATTAACAATTAAAAAAGGAGTCAGAGCATATTTGCATTGGGTTTGATTTGTCATCATTTGCAATCAAAAATTGTGGTTTTTTTTGGCTCTCTCCACTCCATATTCATCTCAGAGAGTGTAATTATCTGATAAACACTGTTCTAAATGAGAGTCACCTGCAAATACGCACGGCTAGCAAAATATAACCTGTAGGCGTTTTTCTGCTTATGAGTCAGTCAGCTGGTGTTTTTGCCACATTTTTCTCTGCTTTTTTATCTTCCTAAACAAAATCACCCTTTGTTTTTGTCGTCTTGTTTAAGTTTCTCACACAGCTGATGATTCTTGTGGTGCTGCAGGAGATACGTGACTCACAGGCAGCGTGACAAAGAAAAGCTCTTCTCTAAAACTTGCGGTGTACCTGTTATGTTGCTCAAACTGACCACCAAGAAAGCTGACTCTCTCTCTCTCTCTCTCTCTCTCTCTCTCTCTCTCTCTCTCTCTCTCTCTCTCTCTCTCTCTCTCTCATCTCTCCTCTCTCTCTCTCTCTCTCTCTCTCTCTCTCTCTCTCCTCTCTCTCTCTCTCTCTCTCTCTCTCTCGGACACACACACCTGCACACACACACACACTCACACGACATCACACAGGCTGCCCTCCCAGCCGTCCGGGCAGAAGCACTGGAAGGAGTTGATCCCATCGATGCAGGTGCCTCCGTTTTTACACGGAGATGATGCACAGTCATTAATATCTGCAGGCAGAGAGGGAAGACCATATTTACAGATATTCAGTTATTCATTTATTACTTTTTTTTGGGCTAAGATCCCCGATTTCTGCTTTTCTACTCCATGCTGTAGGACAGGGATGTCAAACATGCGGCCCGTGGGCCAGATCCGGCCTGCCGAGGGGTCCAATCCGGCCCACTTTCATTATTCCTTCCTTCCTTCCATCCTTCCTGTCTTCTTTTTCTTCCTTCTTTCCTTCCTTCCTGTCTTATTTTCCTTCCTTCCTTCCATCTTTCCTTCCTACCTACCTTCCTTCCTGCCTTCCTTCCTTCCTTCGTTCTGTCTGTCTTTCATTCCTGTCTACTCTTTCTTCTCCTCCTTCTTTTCCTCCCATTCTTCCTTCCATCTTTCCTTCCTTCCTGCCTGCCTGCCTTCATTCCTTTATTCCTTCCGTCTTTCATTCCTGTCTACTCTTCCTTCTCCTCCTTCTTTTCCTTCCTTTCTTCCTTCTATCTGTCCTTCCTTCCTTTCTTCCTTCTATCTGTCCTTCCTCCCTTTCTTCCTTCCATCTTTCCTTCATTCCTTCCTTCCTTCCTTCCTTTCATCTTTTTAATGATCCGGCCCATGTGAGATTAAATTGGGCAGTATGTGGCCCTTAAATGAAAATGAGTTTGACACCCATGCTGTAGGAGGGTTAGCTTAGTGGCTAAAAACCTAAAATTAACCAATTACTAAGATGCATTGATCTTATCAGCATTTGCAAATGAGAGAAACTGAGTGTTTGAGTTGGAGAGCAAGACTTTCCAAAGCATCCTGTTAAAAAAACAAAGTACAAAACCAAAACTCATCAAAGTAATCGGATGTGAACTAAAAGTTTGAGCGGAGACATTATACGCTGCGTTTCCCCCCCGCTCATGTTTCCTTTAGATTTCCTTCTCATGTTTTTGTTTCTCTGCTGTAAACAAAACTAAGAGAGTGATGATTGCTGAAACTGGACTCTGAATTACCGTAAGAATCTTGTGGTTCCCAGTGATGGTAACTGATGATAAATATAGTCTGTGTGTGTATGTGTGTGTGTGTGTGTGTGTGTGTGTGTGTGTGTGTGTGTGTGTATATGTGCGGAGCGGCTAATGACTCACTCTCGTGGCAGTAGGTGCCAGTGAATCCCGGCTCACAGGAGCAGCTGAAGTTCCCGGCAGGCAGACTGATGCAGTGTCCGTGAGGTCCGCACACATTGGATGAGATGTGCCACACCCTCTTTTGGGTGTCGTTAGTCGCCACGGCAACCGTGCAGCTGTCGATCACTTTTGGGGTGCAAAAACAGACAAACAATATCAGTATGTTTCCATCTTCTGGTTGCTTCATCGAAAGACTGGCTGTGTTCGAAACCACATACTACATACTACATACTTCTATACTACACACTAAAGGACCAGATAGTAAGCAGACCGTTTACACTGTAGTAAACTACACGATTACCCACAATGCATTTGGTTCCTACCCGAGCTGAAATCATCAGGCTGAAGCTGATTTCATTTTAGCTCTAACTCTGTAAATAAACCACTTTATCCACATTTCTAACCTTTTTAGGAAGAAAGTAAAGTAGCCCTTTAGATCCACAATGTGACGCTAATTTGTCCAAATAACACCTGTTTAAAGTTTTGTTCCTGAGAATTCGGAGCCACTCAAGTTAGCCGTAGCGAGTAACGCACTTCCTGTCATTTTCACAAAAATAAAACACCTGCTGCCTTTTATTATTAAGAAAACCATAACGATAGAATTGGTGCTTTTATTTTGAATACAGGAAGTGAACATACCCTTGCTGTAGCTAACTTGAAACCACTGTTTTTTTATCAGAAGTTGCATTGCATCTTGGGTAATGTGAGTGTGAGTAGTAGCGTTGCATCTTGGGTAATGTGAGTGTAAGTAGTCAGCTCTTGATGCATACTCTGCATTTCTGGAGAATCTAGTAAACCATCCAGGAACTTCTCACATACTCTAAATCACATACTACGCAGTTGAAACACACTACATACTTCAAATGACGTAGGGCCCTTTATCTTGTAATCTGCTGCGTTACCTTGACACTGGTTGGTCTTGCAGTGGTCCTTCAGCTCTGAACATGTTTTGCCTTCGTAGTCGTCGGGGCAACTGCAGTAGAAATCTCCCATCACGCTGTGGCACTGGGCCTTGTTGTGACACGGGTTCGGGCTGCACGGGTTGTTCTGCACCTGCAAAGAGGAAAAAAAGATAAAGCCATGTTTTTGCCAAATAGTGAAATAAGATAATATAAAAGCACTAAAGCACTTTTCCACAGTCTTTACCTCACACGTTGTACCAGCGAAGCCCTGCAGACATTCACACATGAATCCGTCCAGCAAGGCGTGGCAGCGGCCGCCGTTCCTGCACGGGCTACTAGCACAGCGGTTCCTCTGAATCTCACAGTGTCGACCAACGAAGCCCCTGCTGGCAAACCACACTGATAGCCCCTCGGCACCTCCTAGCACAAAGACAAGGATCAATCAATCTACTGCAGGACACGGTGTTCGATCTTCTCCTTTCTCCAACATGCAGCAGACATTTCAAAAAGTAAATATATATTCGATTTAGGCTGAAGTTTCCCTTCTTCCCTTCCTCTGTCCTTCTTTCCTTTCCTTCCCTCCTTCTTCCTTCCTCCCTCCCTTCTTTCCTCCTTCCCTCCTGCCTTCCTTCCTTCCTTCCTTCTTTCTTTTCTTCCCATCCTTCCTTCCTTCCTCTTCTCCTTTCTCCCTCCCTCCTTTCCTTCCTTCCTTCCTCCCTTCTTTCTTTTCCTCCCTCCCTCCCTTCCTTCCTCCCTCTTTTCCTTTCTTCCTTCTTCCCTTCCTTCCTCTTTCCCTCCCTCCCTCCTTTCCTTCCTTCCTTCCTCTTCCTCCCTCCCTCCTTTCCTTCCTTCCTTCCTTCTCCCTTCTTTCCTCCTTCCCTCCTGCCTTCTTTCTTTTCCTCCCTCCCTTCCTTCCTTCCTTCCTTCCCTCCTTCCCTCCCTCCCTTCCTTCCCTCTTCCCTCCCTCCTTCCTTGCCCCTGGCACCTCCTAGCACAAAGACAAGGACTATCAATTTACTGCAGGAGAATGTGAAGGAATATTTGATTGATAACAGAAAAACTATCTGGCAACAACTTCATAAGCAATCGTAATATTTGTGATAAATGATTTGTGATAAATCCTTCCAGTGGCACCTTATAAGATTTAGATTTCTTAGGAGGAGGCCAGAGATGCTTTGAAATGTATCCCTAACCCTGTATAACGTTTTCTTCTTATTCACTAATACCGGGAAAGGAAAGAAGAAAAAAAAAAACTTAGAGGAAATATACATCGGTAACCAATAAATCAAAGTCATAATACCCTTGAGCACATTCTTTTATGTTCTGGCAGGTACTTTGATGATCAGCAATAATCTTGTTCCAACTTCATTATTGTGTCATGTTGCATCAAAGATATAAAAACTTTAAACTTAACAAAGCCCTCAGTGTTTCTGAAAGCTTTAAAAAATCTATCCCACCTTGCAGGTCCCTCCGTTTTGACACTGTCCATGGCAGCTGTTGATATCTGGAGAGGAAATGACAGAATCAAAGAGAAAGATGTCAGCTTTTTCTTCTTTTTTGAAAATGTTGATATACTGTGAAGTGGAACATGCAATAGTGCTGGAACATGCAGCTGTTTCATGCCCAAAGGAAATGTCAGATATAGAAGTGTGAGAACATGCGACAGGAGCAAACTGCAGAAGACAAACTACTTCTACGTCAAAGATTTTCTCCAAAAAACAAGAAGTCGAGCAAAAGCTTTTAGTTTCAGTGTTAGCCAGAGTTAGCCAGAGTTAGCCAGTGTTAGCCAGAGGGTTTGGACAAGTAGAAAAACAACCATCGGGAGGCAAGGAAGAAGAATAAATGGAAAGCTACAGTCAAAGCTAACTAGCCTTTGTCCCACTAGCATCTTTATCTTAGAGTAATTACAGGGATTTTCTCATTTAACACTACTTCTGAAAAGATAAATAGTCTACTTCTCTACAAGGATGATAACATTTAATCAACTTCCTCGTCAATTTAAGTCATTTTATTGCTCAGTAACAACATAGGCTAGCCATAAAAAGCCTAATGGTAACTTTAGTGCATCCTAATTTGTCCATATTGGAAGGCAAATACACACTTATGACTGTATTAGATTGTAAAAGTTTATCTACTTGCCATTGTTATGCTTAGCAACAACATATCTCTAAACCCCTGTATACTTTTTTGTTGGCCATATTCTAAGACAAATAAATATCTATTGGTGAATTAAATGGAAAAAACATTTATAAGGACAAAGCTAAAGCTTATTTTGCTAGCATTCAGCAATAACAAATGTAACACTTAATCAACTCCCTCACCAATTTAAGTAATTTTATTGCTCAGTAACAACATAGGCTAGGCCATAAAAAGCCTAATGGTAACTTTAGTGCATCCTAATTTGTCCATATTGGAAGTAAATGACATATTTATAACTGTATTAGATTGTAAAAGTTTAACTACTTGCCATTGTTAAGCAAGAATCACCAAAGATTACTAGCATTTAGCATAACAACATATCTCTAATCAACCCCTGTATACTTTTTTTGTTGGCCATATTCTAAGACAAATAAATATCTATTGGTGAATTAAATGGAACAATCTTCACTATTTAAACATTTATAAGGAAAAAGTTTATTTTGCTAGCATTAGCCTTTAGCATTGTCCAGTAACAGTAGTAGAGACAACAGCAGGAATATGTTGCAGCTTTTATGAGAAAATACATTGAAGTACAGATGCTAGTGGAAGCGAAGTCAGCTGAGAAAGACGGCAGGGCTTCTGATAGAGCTACAAGTGAAGTGGGAAGAAGTTGGGGACTAATAATTTTTTGCTGGTTTGATACTGACTGCTGTCACAGTTTCTGGCCCACCCATCCAGGAAAGCAGGTACAGAGATATCCACCAATCAAGTTTTTGCAAGAGTAAGCATTGAGGCAAGGCTTCACCGCACACTCATTAAAGTCTGCAAAAATAAAATGGGGAGAGACGAGAGAGAGAGAGAGAGAGAGAGAGAGAGAGAGACATAGACCACAGAGTGAGAGAGAGAAGAACCTGCTCCGAAGCCCCGTCACCAAGCGTTGCTTCGCTTCACTTCACGATGAAATTTATTTAACAACTTTTGCATCCGTTTCTTTCTTTCTTTTGGGGGGGTGGGGAGGAGGTGGACGCTTGTTTCCCCCCCCATGTTTCAATCTCAATCTCATAAGTAGCTGTTTATTTTATACCGTTTAACAGCCACCAAACATATAGCCGAACATTGATCCTTAATTGCACACTCTGGGTAAAATTGCCAGAACATTTACAGGGCGAAGTTCATGTCTGAAAGGGGTTTTATTTCTTGCACTGCTCTCCAAATCGCCCCCCGCCCCCCCCCCCTGCTCTCTATCCTCACACCCCCTCCCCCCTCCCCTCAGAGTTAATGTCTCTCTATTGCATTCCCCGAAGGCCAACCTGCGGCATTCCAAGTAGTCAGTTTCAGAGGCAGCGGTCGCCGCGGTCGTCGCGCCGCCTCGCTCACTATAAACCGACACAGTGCATTAATACTACTCCCAGGAGGTAAGGGCACCTGTTGGCCTGCTGAAACTAAACACCCCCAAACCCTTCCCAAAACTAGCCCCCCCCCCCTTACCACCACTACCCTCCACACTACCATAACCCCTCCCAGGTATTACCCTGCTCCCTGAAAAGCGGTGAAGCACTCGTAGAATATCAGAATCCATAACACAAGTAACGCTGCTTTTTTTGGTTTCCTGTGCATGTTTTGGGGTCCTGGGTGAAGTCGTGAAAGGGGGAGGGGGGGGGCAAAGGAGGGGGTGGGGGGGGGGGGGGTGGCTCGGCCGGCCCGTGCCAAGCCAAGGCGTCTTCTCACTGTAGCGTACATACTCCCCTGTTACGCCCAGTCTGGAGCCAAAGATAACCCCCTGGTGGAGTATATTTGGTCCCAAGGCTAGCAGTTGTCAGGCGGGAGGTTATTTTTAGCTTTACCTCAAGTCACCTGGCTCGAGTTGCAGATGATACCCGACGAGTGTCTCGGTTGGGGGGGGGGAGAGGCGTGCATATTATACACAAACACACACTCAAGCACTTACACACACACACATTTGAAATTAGTGGCCCTCCCCGCAGTATTACCGCTGGTTAAATGACACGACAGCATAAACAAACAGACAGATATGCTGTAACTCCGCAAGCAAACGGGATTCCCGGAATGGATTTGGACGCGATGCATTCAATGTACGTACGACACAACCAGTTTCATCACGGCAAAATATCATCCAACATGCAGCAGACGTTTCAAAAAGGAAACATTTATATTCGATTTAGGCTGAAGTTTCCCTTCTTCCCTTCCTCTGTCCTTCTTTCCTTCCTTCCTTCCTCCCTTCCTTCTTTTCCTCCATCCTTCCTTCCCTTCCTTCCTTCTTCTTCTCCTTTCTCCCTCCCTTCTTTCCTTTGCTCCCTCCTTTCCTTCCTTCCTTCCTTCCTTCCTCCCTCCTTTCCTTCCTTCCTTCGTCCTTCCTCCTTCCCTCCTGCCATCCTTCCTTCTTTCCTCCATCCTGCCTTCCTTCCTCCCTCTTTTCCTTCCTTCCTCCTTCCCTCCCTTCTTTCCTACTTCCCTCCTGCCTTCCTTTCTTCCTTCCTTCCTTCCTTCCTCCCTCCTCTCCCTCCCTTCTTTCCTACTTCCCTCCTGCCTTCCTTCCTTCCTTCCTCCCTCCTTTACTTCCTTCCTTCCTTCTTCCCTTCCTTCCTTTCCTTCCTTCCTTCTTCCTTCCTTCCTTAACTCGAGGACAACAGGAGGGTTAAGAGAAGATGATACACCCACAGCATAAACAGACAGACAGATATGATATTTACATACTATTTTACACTATTGTCCTTCTTTATAACATATTAATCAATGATTCAGACTTGAGAGACGTACCTAGCTGGCAGGTTTTGCCCGTCCACTGCGGAGGACAGAGGCATTCGAAGCCGTTCTCCATGTCGATGCAGGTTCCTCCCTTAGCACAGGGGTTGGAGGCACATTCGTCTGTGTCTGTAAACACAAACACACTCTGATGTTCAAGTCTTTCTAGACCTACTCTATGTGTAAAGTGGCTTCAGATGACTTTTCTCCCTCCCTCCTTCCTTCTTTCCTCCATCCTACCTTCTTAATTTCTTCCTCCTTTCCTTCCTTCTTCCTTCCTCCCTCCCTCCCTCCCTTCCTTCTTTCCTTTCCTACCTTCCATTCTTCCCTTCCTCCCTTCCTCTTTTCCTTTCTCCCTCCCTCCTACCCCCTTCCTTCCTCCCTTCCTTTCCTCCCTCCTTCCTTCATTCCTTCCTTCCTTTCCTTCTTCCCTTCCTCTGTCCTTCTTTCCTTCCTTCCTTCCTCCCCCCCTTTTTTCCCCTTCCCTCCTGCCTTCCTCCCTCCCTCCCTCCCTCCCTCCTTTCCTTCCTTCTTTCTCCCTCCCACCCTCCCTTCTTTCCTTTCCTACCTTCCATTCTTCCTTTCCTCCTCCCTCCCTCCCATCTTCCTCCCTCCCTTACTTCTTCTTTCCTTTCCCTCCTTTCCTTCCATTTTTCTGGTTACTCCAGTAAATATCTGACAAATTGATGTGATTTACAGGGTTTTAGCACAATAAAGCAGTCTCAAGAGTAATATGGGTTTTCCAGCATTGTCCACATATTAAGGAATAGATATCAGGGTGGAAACAATAAGAAAGAAACTCTTATTGTAAACATATTATACCATATACCTAAACCCTGGCTCTAGTTTATAAGTAACATAGAACCAAGATGCATATCATCAGTGGTCATTTACAAAAGAAAATGTAAAAGAAAAAAAAAGAACTTGTTTAGTTGTTTGTCAGTGACTTGGCTAATCTAGTCGTCTTGTCTCATCTCCGAAGTGTCAAAGTCATCTGCACTTCAGTGGCGTTTAAAGCCTCACTCACCTTTAGCACAGGTCGGCCCTGACCAGCCAGCCGGACAGTGACACTCGAAACCTGACGGGACTTCGTGGCACGTCCTCCGTTGGCACAAGGGTTGGACACACAGGCGTGCTCGGCTAGAAACAAGAGACGAGAAAAAGAAAAAAAAAACAGCAGGAGAGAGCAGATAGACGAGAGAGAGGGTGGGGGGGGGGGGGGGGAGAGAGAGAGAGAGAGAGAGAGAGAGAGAGAAAGAGAGAGAGAGGGTGAAAGGGAGAGAGAGAGAGAGAGAGAGAAAGAGAGAGCGAGAGAGAGGGTGAGTGAGAGTGAGAGAGAGAGAGGGAGAGAGAGGGTGAGAGGGGGTGAGAGAGAGGGAGAGAGAAAGGAAGAGAGAGAGAGAGTGATAGGGAGAGAGAGAGAAGGAGGGGTATAGAGAGAGAGAGGGTGAGAGAGAGGAAGAGGGTGAGAGAGAGAGAGAAAGAGAGAGTGAGACAGAGAGAGAGAAAAGGAGAGAGAGAGAGAGAGAGAAAGAGAGAGAGAGAGAGAGAGAGAGAGAGAGAGAGAGAGAGAGAGAGAGAGAGCCAAACAGTGAGACAGAGAAAATTAGGAATGTCCAGAAAGCATCCTTCAGATTGATGCGATCGTTGAACGTGCCGTTGAACAGAAACCTGGATTTTGAAGCTGGTTTATGGTTTGATGGATTACAGACTCACCGATCTCACAGTTCTTGCCAGAATATCCGTCTGGACAGGCGCAGTTGTATTCGTCTGGCTCTGTGTTCATGCACGTGCCTCCGTTCTTACAGGGCCGTTGGTCCACAGTAGTTCAGATCTGCATAGCAACCACACACTGATTATAACCCGGTCTGAGTGTCGATTATCACACACAGCTAAACTAATGATACACAACTTCCTACAGTGATATTTAACCTTCCTGTCGTCCTCCCGGGTCAATTTGACCCCGTCTGTTTTGACTGTTCCTTCTTCCCTCCCTTCTTTCCTTCCTTACCTCCTTTCCTTCCTTCTTCCTTCCTTCTTTCCTCCTTCCCTCCTGCTTTCCTCTGTCCTTCCTCCCTTCCTACCTCCCTTCTTTCCTCCTTCCCTCCTGCCTTCCTTCCTTCCTTCCTCTTCTTGTTTCTCCCTCGCACCTCCCTTCTTTCCTCCTTCCCTTCCTACCTCCCTTCTTTCCTCCTTCCCTACTGCTTTCCTCTGTCCTTCCTCCCTTCCTACCTCCCTTCTTTCCTCCTTCCCTCCTGCCTTCCTTCCTTCCTTCCTCCCTCCCTTCCTCTTCTTGTTTCTCCCTCGCACCTCCCTTCTTTCCTCCCTTCTTTCCTCCTTCCTCCTGCCTTCCTCTGTCCTTCCTTCCTACCTCCCTTCTTTCCTCCTGCCTTCCTTCCTTCCTTCCTTCCTCCCTTCCTCTTCTTCTTTCTCCCTCCCACCTCCCTTCTTTCCTCCATTCTATCCTTTCCTCCCTTCCTTCCTCCTTCCTCCCTTCCTCTTTCCTTCTCCCTCCCTCCTACCCCCTTCCTTCCTCCCTCCTCCCTTCCTACCTCCCTTCTTTCCTCCTTCCCTCCTGCCTGCCTTCCTTCCTTCCTCCCTTCCTCTTCTTGTTTCTCCCTCGCACCTCCCTTCTTTCCTTTCCTCCCTTCCTTCTTTCCTCTTTCCATTCCTTCCTCTGTCCTTCCTTCCTACCTCCCTTCTTTCCTCCTTCCTTCCTCCCTCCTCCCTTCCTACCTCCCTTCTTTCCTCCTTCCCTCCTGCCTTCCTTCCTTCCTTCCTCCCTTCCTCTTCTTGTTTCTCCCTCGCACCTCCCTTCTTTCCTCCCTTCTTTCCTTTCCTCCCTTCCTTCTTTCCTCCTTCCATTCCTTCCTCTGTCCTCCCTTCCTACCTCCCTTCTTTCCTCCTTCCCTCCTGCCTTCCTTCCTTCCTTCCTCCCTTCCTCTTCTTGTTTCTCCCTCCCACCTCCCTTCTTTCCTCCATTCTATCCTTTCCTCCTTTCCTTCTTTCCTCCTTCCATTCCTTCCTCCCTTCCTCTTTTCCTTTCTCCCTCCCTCCTAACCCCTTCCTTCCTCCCTTCTTTCCTCCCTCCTTCCTTCCTTTCCTTCTTCCCTTCCTCTGTCCTTCCTTCCTCCCTCCCTTCTTTTCCCCTTCCCTCCTGCCTTCCTTCCTTCCTCTTCTTCTTTCTCCCTCCCACCTCCCTTCTTTCCTCCATTCTATCCTTTCCTCCCTTCCTTCTTTCCTCCTTCCATTCCTTCCTCCTTCCTCCCTTCCTCTTCTCCTTTCTCCCTCCCTCCTACCCCCTTCCTTCCTCCCTTCTTTCCTCCCTCCTTCCTTCCTTCATTCCTTCCTTCCTTTCCTTCTTCCCTTCCTCTGTCCTTTCCTTCCTTCCTTCCTCCCTCCCTTCTTTTCCCCTTCCCTCCTGCCTTCCTCCCTCCTTCCTTCCTTTCCTTCCTTCTTCTCCTCTCTCCCTCCCGCCCTTCCTCCCTCCCTTCCTCCCTCCCTCCCTCCTTCCCTTCCTTCCTTAACTTGAGGCCAACAGGAGGGTTAAGAGGAGATGAGTAAATGATGGCAACAAGCTTCATGTTGTTATGTCTTTAAATCAAAGAGAGTTTAATTTAAGGAGCAGACAGTCAGACAGCGTAAGATCATTTTCACAGCAGATGTCATTTCTAATTTCTTTCTTCTGTTTGCTGCATCTTGACCAATCAAGCTGTGTCCTCATGTGACTTATGTGGCGAGCTTCAAAGAGGCATACCAGTGATTTTGCATGTTTTTTAGCCCGTTTACTGGAAACCTCACATACTTCACAATAATTGTTGACGGTTTTTTTGTAAATCACGCTGTAGTGTTTCAGTTTTTTTTTCCTTCCCGTCAAGCCATTGGTTTCCATTAATTTCCATGAAGCATGAAAATCAAATAGCAGACTCTTTAAAGCCAGCTCGAGTTGTGAAATCCGTCAAAGTCTGCATTCAGAGTGATTGTCGGGGATTTGCTGATTTTTAATGTATGAAAAAAAAAAAAAAGACTCGAGCAAGTTCATTCTCGTTGGATTTAAGATGGTATGAAGCAGGGGTGTCAAACTCATTTTCATTCAAGGGCCACATACAGACAAATATGATCTCATGTGGGCCGGATCATTAAAAAGATGGAAGGGAGGAAGGAAGGAAGAAAGGAAGGAAAAGGGATTAGGAAGGAGGGAAGGAAAGACAAAAGGAAGGAAGGAAGGAAGGAAGGAAGGAAGGAAGGAAGGAAGGAAGGAAGGAAAAGGTATTAGGAAGGAAAGGAAGAAAGGAAAAGAAGACAAGAAAGGAAGGAAGCAAGGAAGGAAGCAAGGAAGGAAGGAAGGAAGGAAGGAAAGGAAGAAAGGAAAAGAAGACAAGAAAAGAAGGAAGCAAGGAAGGAAGGAAAGGAAGGAAGGATGGAAAGGAAGAAAGGAAAAGAAGATGAAGGAAGGATGGAGGGAAGGAAACAAAGAAGGAAAGAAGACAAGAAAGCAAAGAAGCAAGGAAGGAAGGAAGGAAAGGAAGGAAGAAAGGAAAAGAAAATGAAGGAAATGTGGAAGGAAGGAAGGTAGAATGGAAGGAAACAAAGAAGGAAAGAAGTAAGAAAGGGAGGAAAGGAAAGAAGACAGGAAGGAAAGTGGGCCGGATTGGACGCCTTGGCCCGGCCGGTTTTGGCCCACGGGCCGCATGTTTGACACCCCTGGTATGAAGGGTATGAAAACTGTCAGAAGTAATATAAAATATAAATAGTTTAGGAGCTCGACTTATAAATACACAAAAATGCTGCTTTAAATATGAACAAAGAATCGTCTTTATACCCAAATTAACTTTGGTCGTCATTCAATTGAATCATACCATCTCTTCTTCTCTTCTTCTTCTTTTTTTTTTGTTCTTTATGTGTTTGTAAGGTTTCTTTGAGTTCTTTTAAAGGCACATATGAATAAAATGTATTCATGTATCACTATTATATGATTATTATTAACTTAAAGAAGAATTTTTGGACAAGAGGTGAAATGTTCCTTCCTTCCTTCCTTCTTTCCTCTGTCCTTCTTTCCTTCCTTCCTTCCTCCCTTCCTCTTTTCCTTTCTCCCTCCCTCCTTCCTTCTTTCCTCACTCCCTCCTACCTTCCTTCATTCATTCTTTCCTCTGTCCTTCCTTCTTTCCTTTCCTTCCTTCCGTCCTCCCTCCCTTCCTTCTTTCCTTTCCTACCTTCTTCCTCCCTCCCTTCCTTCCGCCTTCTTTCCTCCCTCCCTTCCTTACTTCTCCCTTCCTCCCTCCCTTTCTTCCTTCTTCCTCTCTTCCTTCCTTCCTCCCTCCCTCCCTTTCTTCCTTCTTCCTCCCTTCCATCCTTCCTCCCTCCCTTCCTTCTTCCCCCCTTACATCCTTCCTTCCTCCCTTCCTTACTTCTTCCTCCCATCCATCCTTCCTTCCTTCTTCCTCCCTTCCATCCTTCCTCCCTCCCTTCCTTCTTTCCATTCCTCCTTTCCTACCTTCTTCCTCCTTTCCTTTCTTCTTCCTCCCTTCCATCCTTCCTTCCTCCTTCCCTCCCTTCCTTCTTCCCTTCCTCCCTCCCTCCCTTCCTTCTTCCCCCCTTACATCCTTCCTTCCTCCCTTCCTTACTTCTTCCTCCCATCCTTCCTTCCTTCTTCCTCCCTCCCTTCCTCCTTCCTCCCTTCCTTCCTCCTTCCTCCCTTCCTTCCTTCCTTCCTTGACTCGAGGACACCAGGAGGGTTAATGCTTGAAGTTGACTCAGTGCATGATTGATTATATTCTTTTTCTTCTTCCTTTCAAAATAAAAGCACAGCAGTAAAAAACGTTAACATCATATGTTGAGTGTGTTTCTGACCTTTATCACACAGCAGGCCTCCCCAGTTCTTCTCACAGGTGCACTGCCAGGGTTCATCACAGGTACCGTGAACACAGCCGGGATACGCCAGACACTCGTCACAGAACGGACCCTGCCAGCCGTAGTTACACCTGCAACACAATACAACACCGTTACACACTGTATTTCCTTCCTTTCTTTCTTTTCTTTCACATATCTTTCCTTCCTTTTTTCTTTTTTGTTCTTGTTTTTTTTTTACCTTCGTGTCGTCCTCCCGGGTCAAACTGACCCCGTCTTTTTTGACTGTTCCTACTTTCCTCCCTTCCTCCCTCCCTCTTTCTTTCCTCCCCATTACCTTCCTCCTTTCCTCTTTCCTCTGTCCTTCTTTCCTCCCTTCCTCTCCTTCCCTTTCCCTCCTTTCCTTCCTTCTTTCCTTTCCCCCTCCCTTCCTTCCTCCCTTCTTTCCTTCCTCCATCCCCTTTCTTCCTTCTTTCTTTCCTCCCCATTACCTCCCTTCTTTCCTCTGTCCTTCATTCCTTCCTTCCTCCCTCCTGTCCTTCCTTCTTCCTTCCTCTCCCTCCTACCTTCCCTCCTTTCCTTCTTTCCTCCTCCCTTCCTTCCTCCCTACTTTCCATCCTTCTTTCTCCCTTCCTTCCTTGACTCGAGGACAACAGGAGGGTTAAATCCCTCCCTTTCCTCTGCCCCCCTTTACACTTATTTCCTTCCTTCTGTTCTCTTTCCTCGAACTAAAAAAAAAAAAGCCTAGTCTTCTTTTTCTTCGTATTGCTCAAGTTCTTTTAAAGTATTTTATTGTTAATTAATTTTTTTTTTCTTGAAGTGAAGTAAAAAGATCTGAGTGCTTGTGCCAGCTCTGCTAATCAAATAACGGCACACAGAGAGCAGAGTTCAGCGGTGCAGCAACAGTGGCTGAGGAGATGTTTCGGTAAAATAAATGCCTCTTATTTCACAAGCACAGTGAGTGAGAGAGAGGGAGAGGGAGAGAGAGAGAGAGAGAGAGAGAGAAAGGAAGAGAGAGGGGAGGGGTAGGGAGAGAGAGAGAAGGAGGGGTATAGAGAGAGAGAGAGGGTGAGAGGGAGAGAGAGAGAGAGAGAGGGAGAGAGACAGATGAGAGAGAGAGAGAGGGAGAGAGGGTGAGACAGAGAGAGAGAAAGGGAGAGAGGAGGGAGAGAAAGAGAGAGAGAGGGAGAGAGAGAGAGACAGAAAGAGAGAGAGAGGGAGAGGGAGAGAGAAAGGAAGAGAGAGAGAGGGTGATAGGGAGAGAGAGAGAAGGAGGGGTATATATAGAGAGAGCGAGAGGGAGAGAGGGCGAGAGAGAGGGAGAGAGAGAGAGAAAGAGAGAGAGAAGAGAGGGTGATAGGGAGAGAGAGAGAAGGGAGGGGTATAGAGAGAGAGAGAGAGAGAGAGGGAGAGAAAGAGAGAGAGAGAGAGAGAGAGAGAAAGAGAGAGAGAGGGAGAGAGAGAGAGTGTGTGTGTGTTCTTATTTACAGCTCCAGCCTGAGGGAATATCAGGCACACAGATGCACTTCATAACGCGGAGAGAGTGAGAGAGAGAGAGTTGGCCACGGAGAGCAGTGATAGTAACGTAGTGATAACAAACAAGTACTTTAATACTTTTTTTTTTACAATGTGTGAAAACGCTTGAAGTCGGCAGAGCGCCAGATAAATGTCCCGATGTGGAGAACGACGAGTGCTGCAGGTGCTATTAAGAAAAAAAAAAAAGGAGGAGAAAACACGACTGTCGACTGTTTTATCTGAAGCATCTTGAAAAAGTGATGATTTCAAACAACGAGGTTTTAAAAAAAATGCAGAAATGACAGTTTTTAAATTTTTCCTTTCTCTTTTAATTTTTACGGTAAGAAGGAAGGAAAGGAGTAAGGAGGGAGGGAGGAAAGAAGTAAGGAGAGAAGGAAGGAAAGGAGGAAGGAAGGGAGGAAAGAAGGAAGGACAGAAGGAAGGAAGAAAGAGGAAAGGAGTAAGGAGGGAGGGAGGAAAACAGGAAAGAAGTAAGGAGAGAAGGAAGGAAAAGAGGAAGGAAGGGAGGAAAGAAGGAAGGAAGGAAGGAGGAAAGGAGTAAGGAGGGAGGGAGGAAAATAGGAGAGAAGTAAGGACAGAAGGAAGGAAGGAAAGAGGAGGAAAGGAGTAAGGAGGGAGGGAGGAAAATAGGAAAGAAGTAAGGAGAGAAGGAAGGAAAGGAGGAAGGAAGGAACGAAGGAAGGAGGAAAGGAGTAAGGAGGGAGGGAGGTAAATAGAAAAGAAGTAAGGAGAGAAGGAAGGAAAGGAGGAAGGAAGGGAGGAAAGAAGGAAGGACAGAAGGAAGGAAGGAAGGAAGGAGGAAGGAGTAAGGAGGGAGGGAGGAAAATAGGAAGAAGTAAGGAGAGAAGGAAGGAAAGGAGGAAGGAAGGGAGGAAAGAAAGAAGGGACAGAAGGAAGGAAGGAAGGAAGGAGGAAAGGAGTAAGGAGAGAGAGAGGAAAATAGGAAAGAAGTAAGGAGAGAAGGAAGGAAAGGAGGGAGGAAGGGCAGGAGGAAGGACAGAAGGAAGGAAGGGAGGAGGAAAGGAGTAAGGAGGGAGGGAGGAAAATAGGAAAGAAGGAGAGAAGGAAGGAAAGGAGGGAGGAAGGGCAGGAGGAAGGGCAGGAGGAAGGAAGGAAGGAAGGACAGACAGAAGGAAGGAAGGAAATGATAATTAATTATTAATTATTTTAGCTTTAAAAAAAAAAGTTGGTTTTGTATTAAAATTAAAGCTGAAATATTGTAACTAAGAGATTAAAAGTCTCCAGAGCCCCAAAAGTTACACCTTTAAATGACTTGTTGTGTCCAATCAACAGTTAATTTACAGTTTGAATCCTCAGGAGTAAATGATTCATCCAACAACTTCAAACACACTTAATGATTCACAACTGAAAAAGAAAAAGACTTTAAGGACTCAATTTGGATTTCTCTCTCTCTCTTTCTCTCTCCCTCTCCCTATGTCTCTCTCTCTCTCTGTCTCTCTCTTTCCTTTTCCCTCTCTTTCTCTCTCTCTCCC